>NW_004444073.1:3214099-3251992 GCF_000243295.1 Trichechus manatus latirostris
TGCTAGGGGAGCTTGCTGTTAGACTGGAGAGATGAGAGACTATGAAATGGAGAGGAACAGAAAGGGGAAGACGAAGAAAAAAAAGAAAAGAATGAATAAATAAAAATCAGAAATGAAAAAGAACAGCAAAGCTCCCAGGGATCCCACCAGTGCAGCTATGAGGTCTTGGGAATTTGTTCTCAGGTGTTGCTGTATAGCCTGCTGGAAGGCATAGAGGTATTCAGCGCCAGGTATTCAGGGATCGGAAAGAGAAGGAAGGTATAGAGAGATGAGAAGTTGAGTAATGAATAAAGATGAAAAGGCAAAAAGAGGGAAAAGAGAACAAATTAAAAAAAAAAAAAGAACATGAAAGGCCCCCAAAAAGACAGATTAAAAAAAAAACCCCACGAAAAGAGAAATGCACTCAGGGATCCCTCTGCGCGTCTGCACAAGCCAACGTAGTAGGTTCCAAGATGTGCAGCACCACCCAGCCAGAACAGGCTCCCAACTCAAGAAGAGGAAAAGAAAATAAACAATTCAAAACAAACAAACAAAAGCCCCAGGATCCCACCAGCGTGGCCGCCCAGAACTGGAAGCAGTTCCACACTTGAACGGAGCTCCGTAGCCCCTCAAGAAGAAGCAAAGATGGTGCACGGAGGCAGGTATTTGTGTGAAAGGTGGGGGAGGTAGTGAGCCATAAAGAAAAAATCAAAAGAAGCGGGAAAAAAAGCAACACCAGCAGCCAACAAATGGCACTCAGAGAGCCGGCCAGCGCGGGTGGGTGGAATCCAAGCGGCCGGTGCTTCCCGGACAAGAGACTGTGGCTGCGGGAAGCAGAGGAGGCTGAGTGGGGGTGAAGAAGGGTAGGGGTTGGGAAAGCATATATCGCAAATTACCAGTTGTTCTGTCTCCTGCTAGAAGCTCCGTGAAGCTTTTTTCTCATACCCTCTATTTGCTGGTCTCTGATAGGAGTCCAAGATGGCGGATCGGTGCTGCATTAGCTCATAGGGGACCTCTGCATGAATCTCTCCTCGCTCTCCGTTCTCTGTCAGTTTTCTCAGTCCATTGGTGCTTGGCTGAGTCCTTTATCTCTTCATTTGATTATTTAGGGTTTCAGGATTGCTGTTTTTTCTGTTTGGCTTAGTTTTTCGGATCTTTGCTGTGGAGGGACGGCCTGGTGCTTCTGCCTAGAGCGCCATTCTGCCAGAACTCCTATGGGTACTTTTTTTGAAATTCATATAAAAAGAGACAATGTATAAACAGCCAATTCAAATGAAGTGGTTTGAGTTCTTGGCATAACGTTTTCTTGCTGGTACTTTCCCCCCTTTCCTTTTAGCCTATAGTTGAAGCTTTTTGGTATTTTCTTGTTGACAGTCCATTATATTAATACTTTACAAGATCTTAAGCCATGTGTGTCCCTTTCTCAGTAAATACTTCTCCATTCTCAGTTTTGTTGTTTATGGAAAATCTAGTAGCTTCTTGTTTTGCAACACACCATTTAAATTAGATGTGAAAAGTACTTCTATTTGTATTTATAAATAGTAGTGTTTACTTGCTAAAGGAGCCCTGGTGTGCAGTGGCTAAAGTGTTTGGCTGCTAACCAAGAGGGCAGCAGTTTGAACCTACCAGCCGCTCCTTGGGAGAAAGATGGGATAGTCTGCTTCTGTAAAGATTTAGAGATTTGGAATCCTATGGGGCAGTTCTACTTTGTCCTGTAGGGTCCCTATGAGTTGGAATCAACTAGATGGCAACAGGTTTTTTGTTTAGTTTTTTGTTTTACTTGGTATGTCTTACTTAGAAATTTTAACAAATACAGCACATGCTATGAATTTTTTTCTTTTTTAGTGTACCCGTGTGATGTGGACACCACCTCTCCGCGAAAGCTTTTCATATCCATTCCTTGTACTTCAGATGTTGCTTGTGACTCATATTCTCAGGTAACTTTGGGTTATGCTTTTTTTTCTGCCTTAAGTAACTTAAACTAGAATTTCTTTAGCTTCTATAAAAAAATTAATATAACAAAATACTTAACTAGATGATCCTATTGGTAGGTTGAATTAGTAAAGAATATCTTAAGACTATAACTTCAAAATATCTAGTACCAAAAACTTCTAGTCCTCTTCCTTTTTCTTAGCAGTCCACAGTGACTACTCGAGGAGCAGCAAATCTGCTTCCATTTCCTCTGCCATCTCCTTTCCCAAGTCATTTTCTGCCACTGCATAACCTCCTGAAAATGGGCAGAAAGGAAGTAAGCTGGTGGCCCTCCAGAGCAAAGAACATAATTCTGTCCTCTTTCTGTTGACAAATACTGAGTTTAGACAGATCCTGCCTTGATCCGGAAGGGTAGAAAGAAAACAAAAGCGAACCTATAAAAAGAAACTAAGAACAGTGAGAATATGAAAATGACTTTGAATAACAGCTTCCTTTAGTGATCTGCAGAATTCAGAAGAACCTTGTTAAAGTCTAGTAAACCAAACAGTTTGGACAGTCCAGCTTCCCTCTGTGATTATCCCAGCAGGAATAGAGCCATAACATGGCTTTCAGTCCGTATGTAGTGTCTTCAGACAGACCTGTGACAGAGTGTGGGATGAGTGGCTTCTTTTGCATTAGCTTTTTTAAATCTTTGCAACTCCAACCTGATTGGTCTGCAATACATTTCTCTTTTTTTATAGGCATTTAAAGCATCTTCTGAAAAGGTGAAATATGAATTCATAACCTTTAGTTTTGCCATATTGGTTCTGGGACACCTTGATTGATGTTCCCTTCTGAAACACTTTAAGAAGTGTTGCACTAGAAGAGAATCTTTATTCACCACTGCAGATGCTGTTCGTTCACATCCATATTCTTGATCCCGGTTTTTCTCTCCAGTATAGTGTAGAGAGTAGACAGTCCATATGTCTCTAATTCCTGCTTTTCTTCTTCTTCTACTGTCTAAAATTCAGTGAAGGCAAACCTTTAATTCTTCTCACCCTTACTCACTAATCTGATTTAAGTAGCTGTGGATAGTGGAGCTCCAGTTGCTGAGCACTACTTCCTTTAATCCATCCTGAGAGACATACTGTGGATAGTTGTATTAGTTTTCCATTTCCTTGTCTTTTCCAGCTTCTAGAGGGTATTTGCCACCACATGTCTGTCAGTTTGCCATACTGTGGTGGCTTGCATGTTACTGGAAGCTTTGCAACTGGTATTTCAAACAGCACCAGGATCATCCTTGGTGGACAGGTTTCAGCGGAGCTTCCAGACTAAGACAGACTAGGAAGAAGGACCTGGCAGTATGCTTATGAAAAAATTGACCAGTGAAAACCTTATGAATAGCAGCAGAACATTGTCTGATATAGTGCCAGAAGATGAGCCACTCAGGTTGGAAGGCACTCAAAAGACGACAGGGGAAGAGCTGCCTCCTCAAAATAGAGTTGACCTTAATGATGTGGATGGAATCAAGCTTTCAGGACCTTCATCTGCTGATGTGGTACAACTGAAAATGAGAAGAAACAGCTACAAACATCCATTAATACTCAAAACATGGAATCTAGGAAAATTGGAAGTTGTCAAAAATGAAAGGGAACACATAAAGATGGATATCCTAGGCATTATGAGCTAAAATGGGTTGGTATTGGCCATTTTGAATTGGACAATCAGGTGGTCTACTATGCCAGGAATAACACCTTGAAGAGGAAAGATGTTCCATTCATCCTCAAAAAGAACACTTCAAGATTCTGTCCTGAAGTACAACGCTGTCAGTGATAAGATAATATCCATATGCCTACGAGGAAGACCAGTTGACGCGACTATTATTCAAAAATGCACACCAACCACTAGGCCAAAGATGAACCAATTGAAGATTTTTACCAACTTCTGCAGTCTGGAATTGACTGAACATGCAATCAAGATGCATTGATAATTACTGGTGATTGGAATACGAAAGTTGGAAACAAAAGAAGAAGGATTGGTAGTTGGAAAATATGGCCTTGGTGATGTAAATGACACTGGAGACTATATGATAGAATTATGCAAGACAAATGACTTCTTCATTGCAAATACCTTTTTTCAACAACATAAATAGCAACTATACATATGGACCTCACCAGATGAAATACACAGGAATCAAATTGCCTACATCTGTGGAAAGAGATGATGGAAAAGCTCAATATCATCAGTTAGAACGAGGCCAGGGGCTTACTGTGGAATAGATTATACAATTACTCATATGCAATTTCAAGTTGAAGAAAATTAGAACAAGTCCACAAGATCCAAAGTAAGACCTTGAGTCTATCCCTCCTGAATTGAGAGACCATCTCAAGAATAGATTTGGTGCATTGAACACTAATGACCAAAGACCAGAGAGTTGTGGAATGACATCAAGGATATCACAGATGAAGAAAACAAGAGGTCATTAAAAAGATAGGAAAGAAACAAAAGACCAAAATGGATGTCCGAAAAGACTCTGAAACTTGCTCTTGAATGTAGAGTAGCCAAAGTGAATTGAAGAAATGATGAAATGAAAGAGCTGAACAGAAGATTTCAAAGAGCTCAATGACACATACATTGACCAATGGAACAGAATTGAGAACCCAGATGTAAATCCATCCACCTATGGTTACTTGATCCTTGACAAGGGCCCAAAGTACATCAGATGGGGAAAAGAAAGTCTTTAACAAATGGTACTGGCAAAACTGGATGTCCATCTGCAAAAAAATGAAACAGGATCCATACCTCACACCATACACAGAAACCAATTCAAAATGAATCAAAGACCTAAATATAAAACCAAAAGTTATAAAGATCATAGAAGAAAAAAAATAGAATCAACGCTAGAGGCCCTAACACATAGCATTAACAGGATACAAACCATAACTAACAACACAGAAACTACAGAATATAAGCTAGATAACTGGGATCTTCTAAAAGTTAAATACTTAGGCTCATCAAAAGACTTCAGTGGCATCTGGGGTCTTAAAAGCTAGTGAGCAGCCATCCAAGATGCATCAATTGACCCCAACCCACGTGGAACAAAGGAGAATGAAGAACGCCAAAGACACAAGGAAAGTATTAGCCCAAGAGGCAGAAAGGGCCACATAAACAAGAGACTTCGTCAGCCTGAGACCAGAAGAAGTAGATAGTGCCCAGCTACCACCAATGACCGCCCTGACAGGGAACACAACAGAGAGTCCCTGACGGAGCAGGAGAAAAGTGTGGTGCAGAACTCAAATTCTAGTAAAAAGACCAGACTTAGTGGTTTGATTGAGACTGGAGGGACCCTGGAAGACATGACCCCTGGACTCTGTGTTAGCCCAAAACTAAAACCATTCCCGAGGCCAACTCTTCAGTCAAAGATTAGACTGGACTATGGGACATAAAATGATACTCATGAAGAGTGTGCTTCTTAGCTCAAGTGGATACATGAGACTAAACGGGCAGCTCCTTTCCAGAGCGAGATGAGAAGGCAGAGAAGGTCAGGAGCTGGTTGAATGGACACGGGAAATTTGGAGTGGAAAGGAAGAGTGTGCTTTCGCAGTACAGGGAAAGGAACTAGGGTTACATAACAATGTATATATAGATTTTTGTATGAGAGGCTAACTGAACTGTAAACGTGCACTTAAAGCACAACAATAAAAATAATAAATGAATATTAAAGAAAATACTTCACCAAAGGAGTAAAACGAGAATCTACAGACTGGGAAAAAATTTTTGGCTATGACAAATCTGACAAAGTTCTGATCTCTAACGTCTATAGGAAAATCCTGCACCTCTACAACAAAAAGACAAATAATCCGGTTAAAAAATGGGCAAAGGATATGAACAGACACTTCACCAAAGAAGGCATTCAGGCAGCTAACAGACACATGAGGAAATGCTTGAGATCACTATCCATTAGAGAAATACAAATCAAAACCACAATGAGATACCATCTCACTCCAACATTACTGACACAAATTAAAAAAAAAACAAAAAACAGAAAATAACATGTTGGAGAGGCTGTGCGGAGATTGGAACTCTTATGCACTGCTGGTGGGAATGCAAAATGGTACAACCATTTTGGAAATAATATGATGCTTCCTTAAAAAGCTAGAAATAGAAATACCATATGATCCAGCAATCCTGCTCCTAGGAATATATCTTAGAGGAATAAGAGCCGTCACAAATAGACATATGCACACCCATGTTCATTGCAGCATTATTCACAATAGCAAAAAGATGGAAACAACCTAGATGCCCATCACAGATAAATGGATAAACAAATTATGGTGCATACACACCAATGGAGTACTACACAACGTTAAAGAACAATGATAAATCTGCTAAACGTCTCACAACATAGATGAATCTGGAGGGCATTATGCTGAGTAAAACAAGTCAATCACAAAAGGGCAAATATGGTATGAGACCACTACTATAAAAACTCATGAAAAAGTTTACACACAAAAAGAAACAATCTTTAATGGTTACCAGGAGGGGAGACATGGGGAGGGAAAAACACTAAGTAGACAATAGATAAGTGGTAACCTTGGTGACGGGTAAGACAGTACACAATACTGGGGAAGCCAGCACAACTTTTCTGAAGCAAGGTCATAGAAGCTCCATAGACACATCCAAACTCCCTGAGGAACCAAATTATTGGGCTGAGGGCTGTGAGGACCATGGTCTCAGGGAACATCTAGCTCAATTGGCATAACATAGTTTATAAAGAAAATGTTCTACGTTCTGCTTTGGTCAGTAGCATCTGGGGTCTTAAAAGCTTGTGAGTGGCCATCTAAGATACTTCACTGGTCTCAACCCATCTGGAGCAAGCGAGAATGAAGAAAACCAAAGACACGAGGGAAAGATTAGTCCAAAGGACTAATGGGTCACAAGTACCACAGCCTCCACCAGACTGAGTCCAGCACAACTAGATGGTGCCCAGCTACCACCACTGACTGCTCTGACAGGGATCATAGTAGAGGGTCCTGGACAGAGCTGGAGAAAAATGTAGAGCAAAATTCTAACTCACAAAAAAAGACCAGATTTACCGGCCTGACAGAGACTGGAGAAACCCTGAGAATATAGCCCCGGTCACCCTTTTAGCTCAGTAATGAAGAACCACTCCTGAGGTTCACCCTTCAGCCAAAGATTAGACAGGCCCATAAAACAAAATGAGACTAAATGGGCACATCAGCCTAGGGCCAAGGACAAGAAGAGAAGGCAGGAGGGGACAGGAAAGCTGGTAATAGGGAACCTAAGGTCAAGAAGGGGAGAGTGTTGACATGTTGTGGGGTTGGCAATTGATGTCATGAAACAATATTTGTATTGTTTAGTAAGAAGCTAGTTTGTTCTGTAAACCTTCATCTAAATGCAGTAAAAAAAATGAAGATTTCAAAGGATGGCTTGAGAGGACAGAGTTGAGTATTATAATGAAATGTGCAAAAACCTAGAGATAGAAAACCGAAAGGGAAGAACATGCTCGACATTTCTCAAGCTGAAAGAACTGAAGAAAAAATTCGAGCCTTGAGTTGCAGCATTGAAGGATTCTATGGGGAAAATATTAAACCGTGCGGGAAGCACCACAAGAAGATGGAAGGAATACACAGAGTCACTGTACTAGAAAGAATTGGTTGACATTCAGTAATTTCAGGAGGTAGCATATGAGGAAAAACCAACGGTAGTGAAGGATGAAGTCTAAGCTACACTGAAGGCATTGGCAAAAAACAAGGCTTCAGGAACTGACAGAATTCCATCTGAGATGTTTCAACAAATGGATGCAGCTCCATTAGTGGCCACTTGTCTATGCCAAGTAATTTGGAAGACAGCTACCTGGCCAACTGACTGGTGCCCATTCCAAAGAAAGATGATCCAAATGAATGCAGAAACTACCGAACAATATCATTAGTATCACACACAAGTAAAATTTTACTGAAGATCATTTAAAAGCGATTGCAGCAGAACATCAACGGGGAACTGCCAGAAATTCAAGTTGGATTCAGAAGAAGACGCGCAACAAGGGATATCATTTCTGATGTCAGGTGGATGCTGGCTGAAAGCAGAGAATACCAGAAAGATATTTAGCTGTGTTTTATTAACTATGCAAAGACATTCGACTATGTGGATCATAACAAATTATGGATAACATTGGGAAGAATGGTAATTCCAGAACGCTTAATTGTGCTCATTAGGAACCTGTACTTAGACCAAGAGGAAGTCATTTGAGCAGAACAAGGGGATACTGCATGGTTTAAAATCAGGGAAAGTGTGTGTCCCAGTTGTATCCTTTCACCATACTTATTCAATCCAAATGCTGAGTAAATAATCTGAGAAGCTGGACTATGTGAAGAAAAACTCAGCATCAGGATTGGAGGAAGACTCATTAACAACTGCGATATGCAGATGACACAGCCTTGCTTACTCAAAGTGAAGAGGACTTAAAGCATTTAGTGATGAAGATCAAAGACCACAGCCTTCAGTATGGATTACACCTCAACATAAAACAAAAATCCTCACAACTGGATCAGTAAGCAATGTTATGATAAATGGAGAAAAGATTGAAGTTGTCAAGGATTTCATTTTACTTGGACACACAATCAGCGCCCATGGAAGAAGTCAGGAAATCAAAGTGATGCATTGCATTGGACAAATCTGCTGCAAAACACCTCTTTAAAGTGTTAAAAAACAAAGACGTCACTTTAAGGACTAAGGTGTGCCTGACCCAAGCCATGGTGTTTTCAATCGCCTCATGTACATGTGAAAACTGGACAGCGAATAAAGAAGACTGAAGAATTGATGCCTTTGAATTATGGTGTTGGCATATAATATTGAATATACCGTGGACTGCCAGAAGAACAAACAAATTTGTCTTGGAAGAAGTACAGCCAGAATGCTCCTCAGAGGCAAGGGTGGCGAGATATTGTCTCACATACTTTCGACACGTTATCAGGAGGGACCAGTCCCTGGAGAAGGACATCGTGCTTAGTAAAGTAGAGGGTCAGTGAAAAAGAGGAAGACCCTCAATGAGATAGATTGCCACAGTGGCTGCAACAATGGGCTCAAGCATAACAATGACTGTGAGGATAGCGCAGGACTGGGCAGGGGTTGCTATGAGTCAGAACCAACTCATTGGTACCTAATAACTACATCAGAGGCTGTCTGCACTCCTTGGCTTCTGACTTACTTCCATCTTCAAAGCCAACGATGGGTGGTTGAATCCTTCTTACTAATCACTTAGAGTCTTTTGTGGACTCTTGTGAGTCCATTGAGTCCACCTGAATAATCCAGGATAATCTCTCTATGGAAAGGTTAGCTGGCTGGTAATCTTAATTCCACCTGCAATCTTAAAGTTCCATCTGTACCTTAATTCCCCTTTGCCATGTAATGTATTCACATTCCCATGTTCTGGAGATTAGGACGTAGACAACTTTGAAATCCATTATTCCATCTACCATCATGGTCCTGCTCCAATTGCTGTTTCTTGGCTTCAAAGACTATTGGGTTCTTTTCTGTTTGTTTTCCATGTGCTTTTGTGGCAAGCTGTTTCTTTACCTCTTCCTTACCTCCTAATCATTGATATCTTCAGCCTGTACCTCCACCCAGACCCACCTCCTCATTCCAGTTGGCACCTTTGGCTTTTGCAAAAAAGTTTTAGGGGGAATGTCTTCTTCATCCTCCTTGTTCTTTATCCTTGCTGACGTCTTCCTTTTCATATTCCTGGCCTTTTTTAGCCAGGGTAGCTACTGCTTTTGCCATTGCTGTTTCATCGCTTTTTTTTTCCTCAAAAGTTATTTATTATAAAAAAATTATACAAACTGTCATTTTATTACTCAGAATTTAACATCATGAAAAATTTTAAACAATTTGTGTCTTTCCCCCAAAAAATGTACTCTGCTTTTACAGTCTTTGCTGGCAGTGTACTTTGATGGTATGGAAAATAACTCTCAAACATTCTATATAACTGTGTTAGTTTACAGAGATATGGTAGTAAAAGCAAGTGTCCCTACAGTGAAGTATAAAAAACATTTTTTTCTAATTTTTAAGTGTTACTAAAGTTGAATTACAGAGTAAATAGTAAATAAACACATACATATAATTTTTCAAGGCAAAGATTAGCAATATTTTTTCATCCTTCTTAAAACGTTTTTAAAAGCAAACTTGAAAATTTTTTAGTAACCTGAAACTTCATATGTCTATTGTACTTTGAAAAATGAAGCATAAAAAGCAGCATCATTTAAATAGTGGTTAACTCACAAAGTGTATGCAACAGCATAAAAGACCCGGGTAAGTTGTGTGGACCCTTGGCATTCCAACATTATATCACCAGTGTCCATAGCACAGTAGTTTGCCCAAACACAGTGGCAAATTCAGTATAACTTTTATAAAACCACCTCCTCCCCAAGTTTAGACATGTGAGAGAAATGTCCACGGATTTATCATCATCTTGATCTTCCTCCCAATCCTCATTGGCACCTCAGCCCTTCTTAACTGGGTGCAGTCTTCCTATTCTTTGTACCTTGTTGGCATGGCTCCCTTTGTGCCTGGTGTGGCTGCTACTATGGCTGGTGTGTCTGGTTGCTTGGAAGCGCGGTGCTGCTTTCATTTTGCTTGGGGTGACACCTGCTTTCTTGGCAGCTGCAGTCTTTTCTGCTGGAGAAACCACATCCTTTTTTCTTAGACTTGTGGTCAACTTCTTGCCTTTCTTCTAAATGAGGACAGCCTCATCCCATTGGCCATCTGCTTGTGATGGCGGAGTGGAGTGGTGGGTGAGTGGCTTGGGTGAGCCAAGAAGAAGCTGAGCAATGTTGATGTGAACTGTAGGTGCTGAGGATGGTGGTGTACGACTAGGAAAGAAATTATTCCTTAATGGTAGGGATTACTTACAAGTAAGGATAGAAATTGTTTGAACAATGTATCTAATTTTTGAATTTTAAATCTTTTCCAGTTTATTTTTGCATAAATTACCTTATACCAGCACAGTCTTAGCTTTTTCCTGATTGTTCTTGGCATTCCTTTGTTTTCCCTTTCTGTTATCTTGGTTCAGTGCTTATCAATCATGCCTTCGCCAGTTAGAATTCCTTGTTTTCCATTTGTTCCTCCTCTTTCCCCTCAGTGCATGCTATACCCACTGTCAGACTAGTCTTAAACGCTACTCGGATATCTTTAATATCTCTCATTACCCATAAAATGAAAATCATGTTCAGTGTTCAAAAGCAGTATAAAAACCAAATCCGTTGCTTTCGAGTTGATTCTGACTCGTAGTGGTCCTATAGGACAGAGTAGAACTGCCCCATAGGGTTTCCAAGGAGGGGCTGGTGGATTCAAATTGCCAGCCTTTTGGTTAGCAACTGAGCTCTTAACTGCTGCTACCCCAGGGCTCCAAAATAGAGCTGCTTTATTTTGGGTGGTAGCTTTCAAACTGTTTTTTTTTGTTTGGTTTGTTTATTGTAGTTTAAGGGAAAGTTTATATTTCAAGTTAGTTTCTCGTACAAAAATTTATACGTACGGTGTTATGTTACTCTAATTGCTGTCCCTATACTGTGACAACACACTCCTCCTTTCCACTCCTGATTTCCCATGTCCATTTAACCAGCTCCTAACCCTCTCTGCCTTCTCATCTCACCTCCGGACAGAAGCTGCCCATTTAGTCTCATGTATCTACTTGAGCTAAGAAGCACACTCTTCACAAGTATCATTTAATGTCCCACAGTCCAGTCCAATCTTTGTCTGAAGAGTTGGCCTTGGGAATCGCTTTAGTTCTGGGTTGACAGAGAGTCCGGGGGCCATGCTTTCCGGGGTTCCTCCAGTCTCAGTCAGACCATTAAGTCTAGTCTTTTTACTAGAATTTGAGTTCTGCACCCCACCTTTCTCCTGCTCTCTCAGGGACTCTCTTTTGTGTTCCCTGTCTGGTGGTCATTGGTGGTAGCCAGACACCATCTAGTTCTGGTCTCAAGCTGTCTCTGGTTTATGTGGCCCTTTCTGTCTCTTGGGCTAATACTTTCCTTGTGTCTTTGGTGTTCTTCATTCTCCTTTACTCCATTTGGTAGCTTTCAAACTTTTTGACTGTGACCTATAAGAAATAAATCAATTTTACATTGTGGCCCAGTATATACATACATGTGTACATACAAACAGGTAATCAAAATGGAAGTTTCACAGAATAGAAACTATTATGTAGAATGCAGTTATATATTTTCTGTTTCACAATAATTTGCTCCAATAACTCATTAATAGATTATCTGGAGTTTAAGAGTCCTTGATTCCACTTCCGTGAAGAGTTTAGGCATGTTTAGGGGATTCACACTGGCTCACAGAATTAGGAGGAAAGTACTTCTTGAAATTAGCATGAAAGATAAAATCACCTCACTCTCCTTAAAGTCTCCTAAATTACAAGTGAGAACCAAAGTGGATCCTCTAAAGGTGGCTTCAGGAAGGCCTGTGTCTCTGCCTCCCTCCGCCTTTCTACGCCTTACCTGTTCAAGATCCAACTTTTATCACACATCCTCCACAGAATCTCCCTCACTGCTCAGCCCTTATTCTGAATTCTTGCAGTGCTTTTCTATGTAATATATAGTAGTCATAATATACCACTTTCTATTATTTTTCATAGACATGCTCTGTCTCACCAACTAATGAATCCATTGACTGCAACTCAAAAATGTTTGATTATGAATTTTCCAAAATATAGTTTGAACAAATTCAGTGCATATCCTGACCTGGCTGATCTCCCTCTCCTTGCAGGCTTTGTGTTTGTACAGTAATATTTAATTTTCATAGAGGATGGTTGTAATTGAGTGTTAAGAGTTATACTTTCTGTCCCATTGGTTCATTTTATGTCGTTTATGTTATAACCAGATTGTGTCTAGAGATTCTAATTTGCAACAGTTTTAAGCCATGTAATTAAACTGACTAATATGTATTTTATCTTTTCAAGGGCTACAAAACTTTATAGAGGAAGCTTGATTGCACTCTGCGTTTCCAATATATTTTTCATACTTCCTTGGCAGTTTGCTCAGTTTGTACTTCTTACTCAGGTAATTTGATTATATTTTTAAAACTGATTTCAGCTTAGTGTGTTTAATTATGTGAACTCATTTGTATAAAATGATAGAACTAAGAGGTTATATGATTCTAAGCCCGAAAATGTTTTTAGTTCATACTTTTAAAGAAAGTTCAGAGTGGGGAAATATATAAGATTTATTTATTAACAGTATATTTACTTAAGAGTAGAACATATTTATTAAATTCACATTTGTAAGAATGCTTATCTGTGTTATTCAGAATTTGTTAGTGTGCTTAAAAGAGGACTAGTGCTCTAATTTTAAGTGTTTCTCTTAAATAAACTAGATAACAGGATAAAAAGCTGAAAAGTTCACGTATTGTGTAACTCCCCTGCCAATGTGCAGTTTTTCTGTCATGTCTCCCTGTGCCCTTCCTTCCTTTCAAACTGATATATAACGCAAGTAGCTTGAGAGTGAGACTAAATTGAGAATGTGTTCATTTTTTTCCATCTTGCCTGCTGTGCTGCTTTTCTGTTATGCTGGCCATATTCATATAATGCAATTTGAGTTGCTTTTTAATGTTCTTTGAAATGTTTTGCTTGGGAAGTGGAGTCAGACCTGGTTTTGAGTCCCAGCTTTGCTCACTGGCTTCTTGTACAAGGCTCTGAACTTTTCATAGCTTTAGTTTTCTCATTTATGAAATGGAGAAAATAAGAGAACCTTATTTTATTGGGTTATGGTTAGGATTAGATATGGTAATCTATATAAGACTCTTAACATGGTATCTGGTACTTAGCAAGATATCAGTCAGTAAAGTCAGCTGCTTTTATTACTGTTTTTAAAAAATAGACTCCATTTGTGCTTAACTTAGACTCCTTTGTCTTCTTTAGTTTGATGACATTTTACAGTTTCTAGTTTAAAACATCTCTAAGATCTTCTTAAAATTTTACCCATTTGGTGTGTCATGAATTATTTAGCCCCTGGGGTGAAAAGGGAGAGTTCTCCTTGCTTCCAGTTGAAGTGGGGAGGGCCTGGGTTTTTTGGTTTTTTTTTGGTTGGGGGGTGGGTTGGTAATGAGGCTGCCATGAGTCAGAATCAACCTAGATGGCCATGGGTTTAGTTTTTTGGTTTGGTAGAGAGAAGAGGTATTATGCCTCTCTCGGGGGTTTATGTTGAATAATAGCAACATATGCTTCCCCAGAGTTATTGTGTAATTTCCATTACCTTTATGCAATGTACTGTTCCCCATGGGTAACCCTAGGTAAAGGGAAATTGTTGTTTTTCTTACTAATGGGAAAGTTTGTGGTAGATTGCTTGGAGAAAAAATTTGATGAATGGAGCTTAAGTTGTACATTTAAGTATTCAGCTCTTTAGTGTGATGTTATAGGAGAGGCATGGAATTTAATTTGAATTGCTTTGTCCATGAGGAAGAACAGAGAGGCAAGGTATGGTATAATACCTCTGTATTTTATCAGAAGGTACATTGTCATCATTTTGTCTATTAATTCATCTAACTCTAATACTATTAGAATTCTTGCTAAATACATATACAGTTTTCTTCGAAACTGAAATTTAAAAACACGTTTGTGGTGAAAGTACTCCTCCTAATTTGAAATTGAATAAATTTGATTGTAATATAATGCTTGAATATCTGTATTAATGAATGAGAACAGAACATACCTGTAAAGAGTACTGACAAGCATAAATTAGTGTATTTTCATTCACACATGCATTATATAACTATTTTTGAGTTGAATGTACCTTCCTAATTGTGTATTAATTGTTACACGTTATAATTAAATTTTCAATTTTTGATGGGTCGAGGCAGTTTATAATTGACAGTGGAGTCAACGTTCCAGGACAATGACTGTTGTTTTGGATAACTCACAAAGTAGATGGTTGACAGTTAATTGACAGAGCTATGCATTGGAGAGAAAAATCAACCAATATTTGCTGTATTAATATGTTGATCATATTCAATAATAGATTGGTATATGACATGAAAACTCAATTTCTGTATAAAGTCAGTTTGAGACAATAGAAATAATATTTGCTTCATTTTTTATAGCTGCTTGTTTTATACATAATTTTTATTTTTAACTTAATTTCTTTTTAAATTTCAGATTGCGTCATTGTTTGCAGTATATGTTGTGGGGTATATTGATGTATGCAAATTACAGAAGATCATTTATATGCACATGGTAATGGTTTTCTCTGTGTTTTGTTTTAGACGTGTTAATATATATAACACTCTTAAGATGGTTATCAGGTACTTAGCATGATGTCAGTAAGTTTGGCTACTTTTATTTCTGTTATGATGCTAAACTCATGATTAATATTTGGTTTGTTCATGCTTGAAACTAGTTGTAACAGGATTCTATAACCAAAACAAATGTTGTTCAAAAATTCTGATATAATCAACTGACCGTTTTAAATAGGCCACCCAGAAATTTTTAATCTTCATCATATAATCTGATATGCAATCGTGCATTGAATATACGTTATAAGTAAAAGAGATAATTGGCGAAAGAGAAAAATAGAATGGTGTCTTATCCAGGAGCTTTCTGTTAAAATGAAGTGGAATGCTCATTCCTTGAGCTCCGGCTATCCAGGGAAGTGGGATACACCAGTGAGTAGAGCTACAAAGATCCCAGCGCTCATGGAGCTTATATTCTAGTGGAGTGGGGGAAGAAAGACAGGACAAATAATAATAAACATAGGGAGTGGGTAAGTTATATGGTATGTTGATGATAAGAAGAACTATGGAAAAAAGAAAAGACAAAGTCAGGGTAAGACAGGTCAGGGAGTCGAAATCGACTCAAAGGCAGCTAACAACAACAAGCGTCAGGGGATGGGACATTAAGATATTACATGAGGTGCTCAGAGCAGGTCTTATCGAGAAGGGGAGATTGGAGCAAAGGTTGGAAGGAGGAGAAGTTAGCCAAGTGGGTATCTTGGAAAATAATGCCCTAAGTTGATGGAGTGACAGACCTAAGGCTGTTTGGTTGATGTTGATGAATCTTTATCCTTAAAGACATTTGCCTTCTCTTCATCATTGGTTTTTACAGTTTTGATGTTTTCCTTTTCCTATAATTTTTGTTTTTATAATATGCCATTATTTTTATTCTGCAATAATTGTTACGTATAAAAGGAGATTTACAATGTACAGGGAAATTATTAGCAAAATTAAAAAATGAATACCCAGGAGCCCAACCTACAACTTGAGAAATAGAACCTTATCATTCCTTTGAAGCCCTGTGTGCTCCGAACACACCCCTCACTTCTCCTAGAGGGAACCACTGTCCTGATTGTTTTTTATCGTAATTAAGTTGCTTTTCTTTATAACTTTACTACATATATATATTCATAAATAATATATATTTTTATTATTAAATACTGACATAGTTTTTAAGGTTTGTAAAAATGATATCATTTTGTGTGACTTATGTTTTCACTCAGGTTTGTGAGATTTGTATATTGACGGAGTTCAGGCATTTTCATTGCTTTCTATTTTCTGTTGTATAAATATAGCACAATTTATCCATTTTCTTATTGAAGGACATTTAGTTTCCTCCTTTTTTTCTTTTATGAATAGTGCTGTACATTCTTACACTTACTTCCTGGAGTACATAAATGAAGAGTTTCTCAAGGTTTATCTAGTAGTAGAATTTCTGGGTGGAAAATTCTGTACATGTCCAACTTCATAATTTAATATCAAATTGTTTTTCCAAAATGATTAGACCACTTCAGACAGCAATGTATATAACAGTTCACATTATTCTCCATCCTTTTTCATTTTGTCAGTCTGGTGAGTGTAAAGTAGTACCTTGTGATCTTAATTTATTTCGTATTCTCATTGAAGCCGAGCATCTTTTGGTATGTTTATGGGCCCTTTGTGCTTCCTTTTTTGTGCATGCTTATTCGTGGCTTTTACACATTTTTCTCTTGTGTAATATTATCTTTTTTTAAATTGAGTTGTCGTGCTTTCATGTATTTTAGATACGGCTTTGTCAGTTATGTATTGTAAATTGACTTGCTTTTCACTTTCTTTACAGTGTTTTAATGAAAAGACATTAACATGGTAAACATTATAGAACTCATCCTATATGGTAGTACTTTTCAATCCTTACTTAGAGACCATGAAGATGTTCTTCATGATTTTTTTCTAAAACTTAAAAGATTTTATTTTTTTATAAAATTTTATAATTTTTTTATAAAAGTTTTTCAAATTATTTGTTGGCTTTATTTCTAGGTATAAGTTTTTTGCTCTTATAAATAGTATTTTTAGTGAATTAAGTATTCTATTTGTTGCTGGTGTATAGAATACAATTGATTTTTGTACAGTGGTCTGATTTCTATCAATCTTGCTAAACTTTTATTCTAATAATTTTTCTGTAGATCCTCTGGGTTTTCTGAATAGTAATTCCATCTCTGCATAATTAGCTTTGTTTCTTCCTTCCCAATACTTATACCCCCTCTTCCTCAACTTAGTGTGCTGTATATGCGTCTAATACAGGATTGCATAGGAATCCTGATAATGGGCAATGTGATTTTTAAAGAAAATGTTTCTAGAGTTGCTAATAGATTTTTTGTAAGTCTTTGTTAAAGGAGATTCCCTTTTAATTCCTAGTTTGTGAAGAGGTTTTAGTTTAATTTTTTTTAATTTTGTTTTTCTGTTTTATTTTAAAATAATCTCAAACTTATAACCATTTTGCAAGTATCCTACAAAGAGCTTTTTCCCTGAGCATTTCTGAATAAGTTGCTGATCTGATGTACCATCACCCCTGAATAGTTTATATTTTCTATAAATGTAACCACAAGACTACCATTAAAATCATAAAATGAATCTGTAGTACTGTCTAGTATTCTAATTTCACTGATTGTCTCAGTAATGTCCTTTATAGCAAAGGAACCAGGTTAGAAGCAGACTTTTTTGAGTTGTCATGATTCTTTTGTCTCTTTCAGTCTAGAAGCATTTCCTCAGTTTTCCCTTGACTTTCACAACATTGACCTTTTTTAAGATTGCAGGCCAGCTATTTTCGTGGAATGACTTTCAGCTTGGGTTTGTCTGATGTTTCTTTATGATGATAGTCAAGCTGTCCATCACTGTGTGTTCTTCTCATTGCATTGTATCAGATAGCCTGAAGTTTTTTACTTGTGCCTCTACTGATTGTGATGACTTTGATCACTTGATTTGAGGTGGTGTCTGCCTTGTGTCTTCACTATAAAATTACTCTTTTTTTTTCTTTTATAATTAGTAAATATTTTATAGGGAGATACTTTGAGACTATGTAAAATCCCATTCCTCATCAAATTTTCTGTGTGTCATCTGTCCATCTCTGTATGGACTCATGGTTTCTGTTTTATTCAGTGCGGTATAATCCATTACTTTCATTATTAATTCTGATGCTTGAAATAGTCCAGATTTGACCAACTACTTGAGGCTGGCTTCTGTGCCCTTAAACATGTCTGCATCATCCTTTGAACACTTTTTAAAAGAAATAAATAAATGCTAAGTTTCATCAAATGCTTTTCTGCATCTGTTTAGATGATCTTGTGCTTTTTCCTCCTTCAGTCTGTTACTGCGGTCATTTACATTAATTGATTTTCCAGCATTAAGAAACTTTGCTTTTCTGGGCTAAATATAATTTTTATACATTGCTGGATTCAGGTTGCTATTGTTTTGTTAGGATTTTTGCAATTCTTTTCAGAAATGGTATTAGATAGTAATTATCCTTTCTTACTCTTGGCTTATTTTAATATCAGATTTATTCTAGCCTCTTAGAATTAACTGGAATGTGTGCCTGCTTTTTCTGTTCTGTGGTAAATGTTGTGTACGACTGGAAGGCCTGCTGCCTGAAAGTTCAGTATAACTTGCTTGTAAATATACATGGGCCTGTTTTTTTCCTTACGGAAAGATTTTAGATAACTGATCCACTTTATTTAATGATAACAGGACTATTCAGACTTATCCTTGAGTCATTTTTTGGTAACTTTTATTTTGCTAGAAATTTTCCCATTTCATCCAAGTTTTAAAATTCATTAACATGAAGTTGTTCACACCATTGTTTTTTTTTAAAAGAAATCTTACCAAAAATAGATACTGAAAAACATACAGATACTAAGAAAAATATCTGTAATAATCTCCTTATTCTGTACCTTCTAAGTTCTCAATTTTCTTAGTTTATTAATTTTCAAATTTTCTTCTTATTTAAATTCACTGATGTTTTGGGCACCAGTTGTTAAGCATTTTAAGAGCTGCTGAGGATATAGCGAGGATAAAAACAAACTCTCCCTCCCCTCCCTTTCACAGACCTTATATTTCTAGTGTATGTAGACAGAAATAAACTAAAAATGTAAAATAAAGAGTATGTCAGATGGTAGTAAGTAGTATTAACAAAAATAAAGCAGACAAGGAGGATGGGATTTTGCTGAGTAGGAGCAGAGGCTGCAATGTAAAATAGAGTGAGGAGGGAAGGCCTCACTGAAAAGGTGACATTGGAATAAAGAGAGATGCGAGAGTGCAGGGAGCCAGCCATTTGGGCTTCCTAGGCTGTTATCTTTATGGGAGCAGATTACCAGATCTTTTCTCCCACAGAGCCGCTGATAGGTTCAAACCACTGCCCTTTTGTTTAGCAGCTGAGTGCTTAACCATTGTGCCACCAGGCCTCCTTCATTTGACATTAGGACTTCTGTTAATATACTTCTTCATATTAGTAGGTTAAAAAAAAGATAAGCAACAGTCATTTCCTTTGATGCTATAAAGGCATTTGATAAGAGTCAGCATCTATTCCTATTGTTAAAACCTTAATCAAATAAAAATAGATGGATATTTTATTGATGTGCGTAAATTCACACAGACACACACACACACACACACACACACAGTTCTCAAACCAAAGCTATCATGCAGAATGATGAATCAACAGAACTCTTTCCACTAATTCCAGAAACATGACAGATATGCCTATTGCCACATTACTTAATATTGTTGCAGAAATATTAACTAATATAATTAATTTTAAAGCTTCAAAAATAAAGAAAATGTAAAGATATTATTTGCAAGTGATATGATTTTGGATACCTGAAAAACCCAAATTAATAAGCTGAAAACTGTTAGAAGTAATGAAAGAATGTATTCATTTATATATATTAAATATAGCTTTTCTGTATACAAACCAAAAGGTCAGTAGTTTGACTCCACCAGCCAATTCTTGGAAACCCTGTGTTGTTGTTAGGTGCTGTTAGGTCGGTTCTGACTCATATAGCAACCCCCTGTACAACAGAATGAAGTACTGCACCATCCTCACAGTCGTTGTTATGTTTGAAACCATTGTTGCAGTCACTATGTCAATCCATCTCATTAAGGGTCTTCCTCTTTTTCGCTGACCCTCTACTTTACCAAGCATGATGTCCTTCTCCAGGGACTGATCCCTCCTGACAACATGTCCAAAGTATGTAAGACGTAGCCTCGTCATCCTTGCTTCTAAGGAGCATTCTGGTCCTACTCCTTCCAAGACAGATGTGTTCGTTCTTTTGGCAGTCCATGGTATATTCAGTATTCTTCGCCAGCACCACAGTTCAAAGGCTTCATTTCTTCTTTGGCCTTCCTTACTCATCGTCCAGCTTTCACATGCATATGAGGCGATTGAAAATACCATGGCTTGGGTCAGGCACACCTTAATCTTCAAGGTGACATCTTTGCTTTTTATGGGGCAGTTTTGCTCTGTCGTGTTGGGTCGCTGTGAGTTGGAATCAGCTCGATGGCGATGGATTTGGGTTTTGGTTTATATATAATAATAATCAGTTAGAAAATATGATGAAAAAAATGTTCCTGATACAATAGCAAGAGAAATAATATGCTTTCGAATAAACTAAAGAAATATGCATGATCTGTGTGAAGAAAATTTTGCAACTCATCTAATGTTATGTAAAAGAAGGCTTAAAGAATTGCAATCTACACGTTTTCCTTTTGGATCTGGAGATTTAATATTGTACAGATGCAATTTTATAAACATAATGAAATATACATTATAGATATAATGTAATTTTAATAAAAATGCCAGGTTTTTGAAACTTTACAAATGGATTCTAAAATTCATATGAAAATTTGTATATATAGATCAGAAATAATACTTCTAGAAGAAAGTATGGATTATTTTATTTTTAAAATGTTTTTAATCATGGAGCTAAATCCTAAAGACCTAAAGGTAAAGAATGATAAATTTGACTAACATAAAAATAATAATAAAAATAAAATAAGAAACAATGCAGAAATACTATGAACAAAGATAAATAATAAACTGGGAAAAATATTTACATTTGCCTGACAAGGAGCTAGGTTCTATAATATATAATGTGCTCCTAAGAAAAGTAGTGAATCCCAGTAGAAAAGTGGCTGGTGATTAGAAGAAGCAATTCAGCACACATACACAAAACAGCATAATAGCAAATGTAAAAAAGAAACTGAGTCTCACTCACTATTAAAGGAATGGAAAAGTAAAACAATGAGGTAACATTTTTACCCTATTACATTGACAAATACTTGAAAGAATAATACATGAGTGTATGAGCCAACAGGGATTCTCATATGCCCTTTTGGTGGGAGGGTAAATTGGTACAATCTTTTTGTAATTTGCCAGTATTTTTTCAAATTTTAAAATGTATGTACCCTTTAATCCATTAATTTCACCGCTTGTACCTTATCCCATAAACGTGTTGACATGTACATAAAACCAGTAGCATTGAGTCTACTCCAACTCGTGGCGACCTCATGTATGTTAGAGTAGAACAGTGCCCCATAGTTTTCAGTGGCTGATATTTAGAAGTAGATCGCCAGTACTTTCTTCCATGGCACCTCTGGGTGGGCTCAACTTATCAGTTAGCAGCCGACTGCCTTAAACATTTACACCACCCTGGGTCTCTGACATGTACATAAGATGTACATACTAAGGATGCTTATCATAGCAGTGTTTGTAGTAGGAAAAACAAAAAACAAAACTGGCGACCACTTATGTGTCTAGTACTAGGCACAGGACAAGTTAAATAATTTATGGTCCAATTATTAAACAAAAAGAGTTAGATTGGTTTGGGCTGATATGGAAAGGTCTCTGAGACATATTATTAAGAATAAAGCAAGAAATAGTATAACTTATGTGATAATTTTCTATTTGTGTTTTTTAAAAATATATAAAACTAAAATTTATGCATGTTGCTTTCTGGAAAGTTGCCCAGGAAACTGTTGATGGTAGTTTTCTCTGGGGATTAAAGGTGTCAGATGGAAGGGAGTTCAGTGTTCACTGTGTATTCCCTTTTGTGCTATTTGAATTTTGTTTATAATGGGCATGTGACGTTTTCATAATAAAAATCATTGTGAATTTATGTGCATTAATCATATTTTTCTTGGATTTTTCCAGATTTCTCTTGCACTTTGTTTTGTTTTGATGTTTGGAAACTCAATGTTATTAACATCTTATTATGCTTCCTCTTTGGTAATTATCTGGGTAAGTGTTCCTTAAGCACAAGATTGTTTTTGAAACTAATAGTTCTTTATTACTGGTTTGGGATTCCTGGGGAATTTTCTACAGGAACTGTCTCAAGTGTCTTACTGGATACTTCTATATGTAATAGAATATTGCAAGTGTTCCCTTCTTAAACAGGAGAAAAATGCAAATACAGATTAAAATTGAAAAGCATAGCATTTTCCTTACCTTGTCCTTTCTTTATCTTTGCTCATCTTTTCAGTCACCTAAGTTTTGGTCCCAGAGTTCATTTTAGGGATGCCTCTATGCTCTCTTCATTCCCTTCCCCCCTCTTTTTGTCTCCAGTTTTTATTCTATTGCTGCTCTGCACTCTGATTCCCTTTTCCAACTCTGACATCCCCAGTGGCCCCTTCTTTTTGTTCTGTGATCAGAGGCCGTGACTATTTAGTATTTTTCCCCATGCCTGTATTATGGAATATTGATATGGGTTAAGTCAGATGGTGAATTCAGTTGTATTTGCTAAGTCACTACCAAGAACAGAGTTAGATTATGGGAGAACTGACTTACAGAGTTGGAACAAATGGTGCAAGGTCATCCAACTCCTTCTGCCACTTTTTGCAGGATGACTTTCCAGATATAAAAGCCTTCCTAAATTTGAAGACTTCCTGAGATGGTTTTGTCTTTTTTCAATGGGATTTATTGTTACAATGTTTTGCATACATAAGGGGGAAAGAAATGATTCCTTATATCTAAACTGCATGTGCTTTTAGGCCAGCTTTCTGAAGAAAAAAGCATTCTGCACTGTCCTAATCGAAATATATTCTACTTCTTGAATAATCATTTAAGTTACTCAGATCATTTTGGCTTTCTTGATTTCTAGAACCCATTAGCAAATCTGAGTTTGCCTGTTTCTTAGTCCCATTATACAAATAGCATTTATTTAATAACCCATTTCCTAAGAATATGCTAACAGTAAAGATATTTATTGTCCTCATTTCCGTTTTCACCAAAGAAGAAATTGTAGTTGTTTGGGATTCATTGTGTTTCTGGAAAGTCATACCTCAGTAAGAGAGAACAGATAGCCCTTGATTGCTTACTGCTCTAAACCAAAAAACAAACCCATTGCCGTCAAGTCGGATCCGACTCACAGAGACCGTGACGGACAGAGTAGAACTGCCCCAGAGGGTTTCCAAGGAGCCACTGGTGGATTCCAACTGCCGACCTTTTGGTTAGCAGCCGAGCTCTTAACCACTGTACCACCAGGGCTTCTGGTATGTCTAAAGTATGAATTAAACATATTTATATATATTTCATATATTTTGGCATGTAAAAATAAACGATGCCAATCAATAGTTATGGAATATAGCACGTTTATGCATATTTAATTATAAACATACATTTGAAGATATTTATAGTTATCACATCGAAACCTGAATCGTATCTCATTTTGTGTTTTCTGATGTTCAGAAACTTCTGAAAATATTTTTTTTGGGTTCAAGTATTTGTGTTTTGATCTCCAACCATATTTTTGCCAACTTTGAAGTAGATTTGGATCCCTATAAATAATACACTTTGAAGTCGATGCACCTGGAAAGACGTATAATTTCATAGAGAGAAGTATTTAGTCGATCCATGAAAATGTCATTTGTAGTTTTATTCTAAGAGTCAATATTTTTAGCTTAAGGAAAATCTTATGCCTGATGAAAGCTCTCTAATTGATTTCTTAGTTAAAAATCAGATATGTAAAATTTGTCATAGAAATTTACATATGGTAATTCTGTTTTCAACTTTAAAAAATTACTCACTGACCTATTCTACCCTGGATATAATAGGGCTATTTCTTGAAATCAGTGAACATAGAAATTAGCATTGATGCTACATGGAAGATCAACAGTGTGCTGAATTTTAGATTCCTGAGAGTCTTATTATTCATTTTTTGGTACTTGAATTTATGTCTGCAGGTATTAACTGTATAGCCTGTTATTTTCTTTATGCAGGCTGTGCTGGCAGTGAAACCACATTTGCTGAAAATAAATGTATCTGAACTTAGTTTATGGGTAAGAATCAATCTTTTAATACATAAGTTTTCCTTCTCTAAAGTATATCAGAGGTTTTAATGTTTTACTTTTAAGAAAATGATTTGTGTACTGCAGGGGATCTAACAATTTTATAATATATTGAGGCTCAATTTTAATGTGTCAAATTGCCCTTTTCATGAAGCAAGTTAAGATTAATATTTGGTGGGTAGTTAAAAAATTCCAGTTTTATTTATTTTATTACTCATGTTTCTTCTGAGGAGCAGTGTATGGGTAAGAAACTGTTAGTAAAAGAGGAATTTAACTGCAGTTGCTGTATAAATCTCCTATAAATATATATTAATTTGACAATAAGATTATACGTATATATTTTTATTTTTAGCTATTGCCGCTTAATTTTGGAACAACATTCTTTAATTTAAGATGCATTTTGGCACTTTCTCGTGAATATAGAGATACTTATTTCATGCATGATTAAAGCATTTGTTTTTTTTCCTCCTAGGCTATGTCTATGAAATGGGTCAAGTAGTGGAAATACCAAGTTATTTTTGTTTTGTCTTTTTTTTTTTTTTTTTCTTTTGTAGATTATCCAAGGATGTTTTTGGTTGTTTGGAACTATCATACTCAAGTATTTGACATCTAAAATCTTTGGCATTGCAGATGATGTAAGTGAATTTTTACTTATACTTCAAAGCCCTAGTAAAGAGTCAAACAGGCTAAGGATGAATTGTTTGAGTCCTTGAAGTACCACTATTTAAGCCAACTTCCAGGATGAAGTCTGTCCACCTGTTATTTTATCTGTTTAATATAAAGTAAATGTGACTATGGGTATAGTCACTCTTCTCTAAAACTAATTTCTTGACACAATTCTTTTGTTGACCCTTCTATATCACAAGGAAACTCTGGTGATGTAGTGTTTAAGAGCTATGGCCGCTGACCAAAAGGTTAGCAGTTCGAATCCACCAGGCGCTCCTTGGAAACTCTATAGGGCAGTTCTACTCTGACCTATTGGGTCACTAGCAGTCGGAATCGACTTGATGGCAATGGGATATATCACAAAATTTTAAAAATTTAAAGAAGAACACTCTAGAGATTTAAGCTTAAATTTTAGTCTAGACAACCATTTTTATCCAGCATCTTTATAGTTCACTTTTGAAAAAGATAAAGATGCCATCTTCAGAGCCTCTTAAACTGTAGATCAGATTATAATCCCATTATTCCCCAGTTTTCTGTTCAATGCTTGTATAGGGTTTATTTATAAGCTTTTTTAGGTAATAAAACAAACCAGACCAAACCCGTTGCCATCGAGTCGATTCCAACTCATAGCGACACTGTCAAACAGAGTAGAACTGCCCCATACAGTTTCCAAGGAGCACCTGGTAGTTTCAAACTGCTGACCTTTTGGTTAGCAGCCATAGCTCTTGACCACTACGCCACCAGGGTTTCCTTTACAGGTAATAGGAACTTCAAAAAGGCTTCATTCAGTCTTTGCCAATTTAATCCAAGTTGGTCTTATTCAGACATTTTTGTTTTTTCTTTTTTTGGTAGCAAGGTATGAGAGAAATGAGAATTTTGATTTGTAACTTTAATGATTGTTCATAGCTATAGTTGCTTTGCCTATTTTAATTGTTTAATCAACACATCCTAAGTCAGGAGGCTGTCAAAGATTTAATTAAAAAACAAAGGAGTACAACAACCAACAGGAAAACACTAAAGTAAACCACATATTTTTTTTCCTGTAATATATTTTTATTGGCTAATTAGGAAGTCCTAGGGCTTCCTGGGACTCCTACGTGGGTTCTGTCGGCTCCTCTCCCCGCTGTTAGCTCCTCTTTCACCCAGAGCCGCTGTGCTGTAATCTCTTACATATTGGACATGTGTATAGGCATTCATATGAACAGGGGATTTTTTGCTTAAAAAAAAAAAGTTTGAAATAAATTGGGCTATTATGTGGTTGGTCCACAACCTCTGGAGACATTTTTTATGAGTATTTGTTAATAGTTTAAAATGTTTTTATTTATTCATCCATTCAGTATGTACCTGCTGTATACCTGGCAGTGGAATGCATGCTAGGGATATAAAGCTGAGCAAGACAGGGGTCTAGTGGGAGATAGGAACAGTTCCTAGCAATTACCATGCAATAGAATGAAGGCTGTGATAAAATTAAGTACAGTCGGCCCTCCATATCTGCGGGTTCCACATCCGCGGATGCAACCAACCATGGATTGAAAATATCTGAGTTGGGGAGGATGGGGAATAAGAGCTCAAGGGCTTGGGAACAGTGAGGAGGGCAGCACAAGGCAAGACAGGGTTTGGCCTGAGGAAGGGTCTGTGACTGTGAAGGAAAACATGCCCAGGGGGATGGAGGCAGCTGCACCCCCACACAATTTGGACAAGTGAGGACACTAGGAATGGGGTTGCCTGGCCGAGGATCTGGCAGAGCGTGTTTGCTGCAGAGGTCTCTTCCCGAAGGAGAGAACAAAGTAGGCAGGCCCAGGACCTCGCACTCCCTGCACTGTGGATGTGCGAGCGTCCCAGGTCACCCAGGACCTCCTACCAAAAGGACCCCTGGCTTGGAGGGCAACCTGCGGCAGGAGGGCCCGGATGCAGCTGTCCTTCAGAGTGTCTGCTTTGATCCACCGCCTCACACGTCAGCCCTAACCTGGCTCGACCATCAGTATTCTACCTCAAAGCGAAACACTGTTCATTCTTCTGCTGTGTTTTTAAAAAAAAAAAAAAAAAAATCTGTGCTATTTTATATAAAGGACTTGAGCATCCGTGGATTTTGGTATCTGCGGGGTTTCTGGAACCAGTTCCCCACAGATACTGAGGGATATCTGTACAGAGTGCTACAGGAGTATGCAGGAAAGTCAGGGAATGTGTCATGGATTGAAGTGTGTCCCCCCAAAATATCTGTCAACTTGGCTAGGTCATGATTCCCAGTATTGTATGATTGTCTACCATTTTGTTATCTGATGCGATTTCCCTATGTGTTGTAAATCCTATCACTAGGATGTAATGAGATGGATTAGTGGCAGTTATATTGATGAGATCTACAAGATTAGATAGTGTCTTAAGCCAGTCTCTTTTGAGATATAAAAGAGAGAGACAGGGGGACCTCATACCACCAAGACAGCAGTGCCGGGAGCAGAGCAAGTCCTTTGGACCTAAGGTTCCTGTGTTGAGATGCTCCCAGACCAAGGGAAGACTGATGACAAGGACCTTCCTCCAAAGCCGACGGAAAGAGAAAGCCTTCCCCTGGAGCCGGCACTTTAAATTTGGACTTCTAGCCTATTGGACTGTGAGAAAATAAATTTCTTTTTGTTAAAGCTATCCACTTAGTGGTATTCCTGTTACAGCAGCACTAGATGACCACGAAAGAAGGCTTCTAGAAGTAATTAAGATGAGAGCTGAAAGGTGATTGAGTCATCCAGGTTGAGAGTGAGCAGGAAGAAAAGTGAAATATCGCAAGTTCCTGGTATATGGAACCTGCCTTCTCACTGGGGAAGACAAACCAGTTAAGCTATCAGTTAGCTTTAAGTGACCACCGTCTTTGTTGTCACAGCCTCATGTTATACCAGGACCATCAAAAGGGCTGTAGAAACAGTTACATCCAAATTAGAAATAATTTAGTTCATATTTAAATACTTGTAGGAATTTGTAACATTGATCCAAGGACATTAGCTCATAAACTCTTAATTTCAACATTGGCCAAAGGAAGAGAATGGCAAGGCCACCCAAGTCCTGAGAAGCATTTCCCCCCACCCGTCTCTACTGGGAAAATCAGACAGTCCTCAGTACACCCCAAATTTTCCATCCCTGCCCCTTTCAACAACCTTCCTGGGTAGAAGCCTGATGAGCCAGAAACTATTGCTAAAATATTTCCACTTTGCAAATTTTACTTACATGTAATTCTATCAGCAAAGATAGAATTTAAAGCTGGGGGCTTTAAAAAGCCACTTTGAAAACCAGTTGCTCTTTCAGCAGAGTGTAACATTTAAGATCATGGGCTCTTCTTTTTCTAGTTGTTAAGGCGAAATCTTAGATTACTGATTTGAGACTTTTCTAATACAGGTATTTAAAGTTCTTCATTTCTCTCTCTCAACACTGCTTTAGCTGCTTCTCATCAGTTTTGTTATATTTTGTTTTAGTTTTCACTCTGTTCCAAATATTTTCTAATTCCCCTGTAATTCTTTTTTAACCCATAGGTTATTTAGATGTATGCTGTTTAATTTCCAAATATTTGGGTATTGCCCGGATTTCTTCCTGTTTTTGGTTTCTAATTTGATTCTATTGTGTTTGGAGAACATACTTCAATATTTTTAAATTTATTAAGAACTTTCCATAGCCTGTCGTATCATCTAGCCTAAGGAGTGTTTCATGTGTGTTTGGAAAAAAAGTATTTTCTAGTGTTGTTCTATAAATGTCGTTTACATCAGATTGGTCAATAGTGTTTCTTAAGGCTTGTATACCCTTACTGAATTTTTCTGTAGTTGTTCTATCAATTATTGAGAACAGGATATTAAAATTCCTAACTATAATTGTTGAATTGTCTACTTTTAATTCTGTCAGGTTTTGCTTCGTTTATTTTGGAGCTCTGGTGTTAGGTGTATATACATTTATAATTGTTGCATCTTCTTTATGAAATGACCCTTTTGTCATTATGATGCTTCCTCTTTGTTTCTGGTAATGTCCTTGTAAAATCTCTGTTGTCTGGTATTAATATATATCCCAGCTCTTATGGTTACTGTTTGCATGGTATACTTTTTCCCATCCTTTTATTTTCAAGTTACTTGTTTTAGTGAATCTGAAGTGTGTCTCTGGTAGACAACCTACAGTTAAAAACCAAAACCAAACCAGTTGCCATTGAGTTGATTTTGAACTCATGGTGACCCCGTGTGTACAGAGTAGAGCTGCACTCCATAGGATTTTCATGGCTGTGACCTTTCAGAAGCAGATCTCCAGGGCTTACTTCCAAGGCACCTCTGGGTGGTTCAAACTGCCAGCCTTTCAGTTAGTAGTAGAGTGCTTAACCATTTGTACCCCCGGAGGCAGCAGAGTACTAGATTTTTCCCCACCTTGAATCCAATTTGAGCATCTGTTCTTTAACTAGTGAATTTAAGTTCTTTACTTAGATGATAATTATAATACTGGGACTTAATTTTCACCATTTAAAATTTTTTTTTCCAACTTTTGCTTGCTTTTTAGTTTCTTTTTTTCATTTTCATTGGACTGTGTTCTTAAGCTATTTAAAAAGTTATATACAGTAGTCACCCCTTATCCACGGGGACTACGTTCCAGGACCTCCTGTGGATGCCTGAAACCGAAGATAGTACCGAACCCTGTATACACTGCCATTTGTCCTATGCATCATACCTGTGATAAAGCTTAATCTATAAATTAGGTACAGTAAGAGATTAACAACAATAACTAATAATGAAATAGAACAGTTATAACAATATACTGTAATAAAAGTGAATGACGGAGCGGGACGGCGTGAGATTTCATCATGCTACGTACTCATTTGACATTTTCAAACCACGGTTGACTGTGGGTAGCTGAAACCACGGAAGGTGAAACGGCAAATATGGGTGGGTGCTACCATATTGTCCCTTTTGATTTCTTAATCTTGTCAAAATACATTTTTCCCGCAACAAGGTAATGTGTTTTAGAATTCTCCAGCACATTCCCACCACCTTTTCGTTCCCGCTCCCACCCCATCCTCCCAGTTCCTGCAGATATCATTTAAAATTTTAGTTATGGTTCGTCTTAGATATAATTTTCCCTCTCTTCTTTGGTCCTTTTTTTTTTTTATAATAAAGTAATAAACTTGAAAATTTGGCAATTATGTTATGTCTTGGAGCCATAGTTTTCTCAGTTTAAAAAAAAAGAATAATTCCCCTTCCTCATATGGCTTCCTGTAGGAAGTAAATGAGGTGATATAAGTGAGAGCACTTGGTAAAATATAAAGAATTGCATACAAGGTGATTTCAGTCAATTTAATTCAAGGTCTGTTCATCTCCTCCATTTTCAACATGTTTCTCCAGTCTCCTTTTCAGAAATCAGAATTAATATTTCTGTTTCTTTACTCCGTAGCCCTTTACCCCATGAGATTCGTAGACGTCTGTATGTGTTACCAAGCCCACGCCTCCCGAGAGGCTCCTACAAAGATGTCGCCCAGTACATTTCACCAGGTTTAGTACAATGAGTGGAAAATCCAAGGATAATAAAGTCCTTGGTATGTTGATGAGCGTGGAGGGTAGGATGGTGTCAGAGCTATTGCTTGTCAGCAGAAGGGAGAACTGTGAAGTTGGACAGTATGACACTTCGTGCTTTAACAACAGCATGCCCTGTATGGCAATAGTGGGCTCTATATTGTAGTGAAAACTATTTTTAGATCACATTAAGATTAAGATATGCATTATTACAATGTATGGCTTAATGTAATGGTACCTCATTTGATTTCATACTAGGCTCACATTGGCAACTTATTAACATCAAAATTCTTCAGTTACAAGGATTTTGATACTTTATTGTACACCTGTGCTGCAGAGTTTGACTTTATGGAAAAGGAGGTAAGATGTGATTTTAGTTTTCTTTCCTTATGTTTAAAAGTCTATTCATTTTTCATAAAGGATACTTCTGTTATTTCAGACTCTTTCCTTTGTGTTGTTACCTTGCTTTGAAGAAAAAGGAGAATCTGGCAGCTTAGAAGAAAATGTTCCTGTTTCCATTAGTGCAGCTTCCTGAAATGTACGGGCTTCTCTCATTTTGATAACGTAGAAGCATGCATTGAGGCTAGCAATAGTTCTTGGATGAGTAAACACAGAGGCATTTCAAGTTGTCTGTTTTCAAAGATAGGTATTAATTCAACCAAGCTCTCAAGCTCTTACATTGCCACTCATTTTGTTGTTCGATTGAGTTCATCACTTTAAAAATATGATTGAGTACGAGTTTTTCATTCCAACATTTTTCTTTCTAGAACTGTACTCAGATGTTTAGAAGGAAACAAGTGTTTAGTGGACTGTGAGACAGAAGCCTTAAATATTATGGGATGTTCTCGAGCAAGTGAGCCTCATCCTTTGTGTCATAGTTTACTGGTTTCCAGCAGTGTGCTACAGACATTGTCGAGACAAAATGAGATAATGCATAGGAAAGTGCTTTGATCTTTTAATAATATTTTACATAAAGTAAAATTATTTTGAAATACTTTATGAACTAGTTTGGTTGAACAAACGTACATGTGTGGCTTTTTTACCACCACCCATGCGGAGCTGGTTTATTATGACATTATTTGTAAAACTTCGTTCAGTAGTATATATGTATTAAACTGGCCCGTGGTACTCTGTAGACATGTACTCATCCTCCCCCCGGGGGCCCAGTGAGAGCGAGCCCAGTGTCCACAGACCAGTGGACGCAACTGCGTCACACGGCCAGCTCTCAGCCGCGAGTATTCAGAGTTGATTGTCTCCTGCACATGTACCATTTTCTCCAGTGACCTATCAGTCTTCATTGATTTTGTGTTCTGCCAAATGGTTTTGACACATAATGGCTGATAAAGGTGTAGGAATGATTAGGACTTAGAGAAAGGTCATTAACTTTATTGAGGAGGTCGTAAATGCCAGTACCACCTGAAAGTTTTAACCATCAGGGATGTGATGGAAGAGGTTATTTATCAAGGCATAGCGTGACCTCAGTGAATTTGAAGAACACCGTAAAGCTCTTTCCAGCATATGATTCCCCATTTGTGTTGTAGGTACACAGTGTCAGTTCAGGGAGAATGCCCCTTGGATGGTTTGGTCATACAGTGGGGAAGGGGGACAATTTAACATCATGTCGTACTGACGTAGAAAGATCCTCGAGATGTATAATGGGGTGAACAAATGGTTTGATCTCATTTAAGTGCAGTAAACATGCATAGAGTAAAGTGTAAGAAAGCAAAACTTTTTAACAGTGGTTTTTGGGTGGAGAGATAATTGGTGATTAACTTTTTTCGTAACTTGCATTTTCTAAAATTTTTTATAGTGATCATATATTTAAATTTTGTTATTAAAAGGAAGTAAACCAGTGAAAAGGATCTTTCCCTTTTAAATATGAAAATAGATAGCAACAATATTTACAGTACAGAGATACCAAGACAAGAATGTTTTTATGACAGAAAATAGACCATGTGGGATAGACCCATGTGCATGTACTTACCCATGTGTATGTGTACATACTTAATATGGAATGAAGAAAGCACCACAGATAAATGGGAGAAGATGTATCATTTAATGAATAGTATTATTGAAATTTGGTATATGATGGGAAGTCAGGTTAAAGTTGTATAACATTATATACCAAACTTCATTTCAATTAATGTGTTAAAAAGAAATGAAGCCTGAAAAATATTTTGGAAAGACATTTGCATGGATATTAACTTCATCTCTGGGCATAATACTAGTGGAAGAGCTCGTACGAGAATGATGAGTAGATTTGTCTGCATCTGTACGTTAAATATTTTTAAAAATTTGAGGGCGAATGACTCACTGGAATAATTCTGGCCATAAATATAATAAATGAGACTAGAGTTTAATGTGGTTATAATAGGAGCTTGTCCAAATCAATAAAAAAAATAAATACCAAGAACTCTCAACCCCTTCCCATCAGACACATCCCGCGTGCACACACATAAGTAGAAATCACTGAAGGACGTTGATAGACGATCTATCGGAGAGGAAATGTTGATAACTGATTAAAATGTGAAATTGTCATCTTTATTTTTTCTGCGTTTTCTAAGCTTTTACAATAAGCGTATATAACTTTCACACTTAGAGGAACATTAACGGTTTTTAAGAAATGATAAAAGCGTTTGTAATTGTAATAGAACATACACACGCACATACCCACACACTTGTCTTTCACTGTGTGGTTTGTTACCTTTGCGTATTCTCTCACATGCCTGTATTCTCTCTGGTATATCTTTTGATATTTAGGAAGTTTTATCATTTTGTTCTAAATGTTACTTCTTCGTTAATACCTTTATATAATATTCTTACCCCTTCTAGTCATCTTCCTACTGAGAGTAATACTGAACTTACCTAGTAACCTCTTGCGCCTTCCCTACTTCCCACCTGATTCTAATTTATTGCAATACTGTAATCAGTGAATGGAGCCCTGGTAGCACAGTAGTTAAGAGCTCAGGCTGCTAACCAAAAGGTCAGCAGTTCAAATCCGCCAGCTGATCCTTGGAAACCCTATAGGGCACTTTTAATCTGTCTTATAGGGTTGCTGTGAGTCAGAATCAACTCAATGGCAATGAGTTTTATAATCAGTGAGGGAGTCCCTGCACTTGACTGCTAACCGAAAGGTTGGAGGTTTTGAGTCCACCCAGAGGTACCTCAGAAGAAAGGCCTGGCAGTCTACTTCCAAAAAATCAGCCATTGAAAACCCTATGGAGCACAGTTCTATTCTGACACACATGGGGCCACCGTGAGTCAGAGTCTACTCAATGGCAACTTTTTTTTTTTTTTAATCATTGAGATTATTGCACTTCCTATATACTCTGCCCCTCCTCCCCCATGTTTTAATAGTTCCATTGTATCTTCCTTGCCAGCACATATAACCACTCATACTATTCTGTCACCTTTATTTCCATCATTAAGTCATAATTCTGTAGGTAAATTTTTTTTTTTTTTTTAAATACTCACTTCCATTTTTGAGTTGAAGCCCCTCCTGTCATTTCTTGGTTGTGTGAAGCTTGCTCTCCAGTGGATTCCTCAAAAAGGGCTCATGGGAGCAATAATCTCTGAGTTTTTACATGTTCAAAATATCTTACCTATTGGGCTTTATACACAAAGGTCAGTTTGGCGAGAAGTAACATCTTTGGCCCGTGTGTCTTTCCTTGAGTATCTTAAATATGTTACTCCAGTGTCTTCTGGCCTGAGGTGTTGCTGTCAAAGTCTGATGCTAATCTTATTTTCTATTAAACACATATACTAAAAAATACATTTTAAAATGTTTTTTGAATACGATTTAAAAAAATTTTTTTGAAGACTGTGTTAAATTTTGTTAAATACTTTAACACAATTTTGACATATTGAAATTTAAGGCACACTTATGTTTTACCTTGTTCTTACATTTATCGTTATTTGTTATTAGAAAAATGTTCAATTATTTGATAATATAGTTTTAGTTACATTGTTTTTTGCTTAGATTCAGTCATAATTTAAAATTTACAAAGTAGAAAGGATTATATTTTTAATATTAATTACCATGCAAGTATTTATAAAGGTAAATAGTAAAATGAAAAAGTAAAACTTCTCTTTTTAATGGAATTTCTAACTGTCTAAAGTATGCAGTGTGTATAATAAGTTATCAGAATTACTCATCTAATATGGAATAAGGAGCCCTGGTGGTGCAATAGTTAAGCACTCAGCTGTTAACCAAAAGGTTGGCAGTTTTAATCCACTTAGCACAGGACAAAGTCCCTGCTCCCATAAAGATTACAGTCTAGAAACCGTGTGGGGCAGTTCTGTTCTGCCAAAGAGGTCGCTATAAGTCGAAAACAACAGCACCCGACAACAGCAGAGTTTATTGTTGTTAGATACCTTCAAGTCAGGGCCGACTCACAGAGACCCTGTGTACGACGGAACAAAACACTGCTGGGTCCTGCATCATCCTCACAATAGTTGCTATGTTCGAGCCCATTGTCGCAGCCACTGTGTCAGTCCATCTCATTGAGGGTTTTCCTCTTTTTGATGACCCTCTACTTTAGCGAACATGATTGTCCTTCTAGGGACTAATCCCCCTGTTAACATGTCCAAAGTACGTAAGACGAAGTCTTGCCATCCTTGCTTCTGAGGAGCATTCTGGCTGTACTTCTTCCAAGACAGATTAGTTCATTCTTCTGGTAGTCCATGGTGCATTCAGTATTCTTCGTCAACACCACAATTCAAAGGAGTCAGTTCTTCTTCGGTCTTCTTTATTCATTGCCCGCCTTTCACATGCATATGAGGCTATTGAAAATACCATGGCTTAGGTCAGTGGTTAAGAACTGTGGTGAGCCATCGCTGCTAACCAAAAAAGGTCAGCAGTTCGAATCCACCAGCTGCTCCTTGGAAACCCTGTGGGGCAGTTCTGCTCTGTCCTATTGGGTCGCTATGAGTTGGAATCAACTTGACAGCAGTGGGTTTGGTGGTGTTTTTTTTTTAGGTCAAGCACACCTTAGTCCTCAAAGTGACATATTGCCCAATGCAGTATGTCATTTGATTTCTTGACTACCCTTCCATGGTCGTTGATTGTGGATTCAAGTAAAATGAAATCCTTTACAACTTCAGTATTTTCTCTGTTTATCATGATGTTGCTTATTGGTCCATTTGTGAGGATTTTTGTTTTCTTTATGTGAGGTGTAATCCATACTGAAGGCTGTAGTCTTTGCTCTTCATCAGTAGGTTCTTCAAGTCCTCTTCACTTTTAGCAAGCAAGGTTGTGTCATCTGTGTATAGCAGGTTGTTAATGAGTGTTCCTTCAATCCTTTGCCATGTTCTTCATTTAGTCTAGCTTCTCTGATTATTTGCTCAGCATACAGACTGAATAAGTATGGTGAAAGGATACAACCCTGACACACACCTTTCCTGATTTTAAACCATGCAGTATCCCCTTGTTCTGTTTGAATGACTGCGTCTTGATCTATGTACGGGTTCCACATGAGCACAAATAAGTATTCAGAAATTCCTTTTCTTCACAATGTCATCCGTAATTTGTTATGATCCATGCAGTCAAGTACCTCTGCACAGTACACAGGTAAACATCTTTCTCGTACTCTTTGCTTTCAGCCAAGATCCATCTGACATCAGTAGTGATATCCCTTGTTCCACGTCCTCTTCTGAATCCGGCTTGAATTTCTGGCAGTTCTCTGTTGATGTACTGCCACGACTGTTTTTGAATGATTCCAGCAAAATTTTATTTGTGTATGATACTAATGATGTTGTTCGATATTTTCTTCACTCTATTGGATCACCTTTCTTTGGAATGGGCACAAATATGGATCTCTTCCAGTTAGTTGGCCAGGTAGCTGTCTTCCAAATTTCTTGACATAGACAAGTTAGTGCCCCCAGCATTGCATCAGTTTGTTGAAACATCTCAATTGGTGTTCCGTCAATTCCCAGAGCCTTGTTTTTTGCCAGTGCCTTCAGTGCAGCTTGGACTTTTTCCTTCATTAGAGCGCTTCCTGTAATGGTTGAACATTGACCAGTTCTTTTTGGTACAGTGACTTTGTGTATTCCTTTCATCTTCTTTTGATGCTTCCTGTGTTGTTCAGTTTTTTGCCCATAGAATCCTTCAGTATTGCAACTCAGGGCTTGAATTTTTTCTTCAGTTCTTTCAGCTTGAGAAATGCCAAACGTGTTCTTCCCTTTTGGTTTTCTAACTCCAGATATTTGCACATTTCATTATAATACTGTACTGTGTCATCTTAAGCTGCCTTTTGAAATCTTCTGTTCAGCTCTTTTCCTTCATCATTTCTTTCATTCGCTTTAGCTATTCTACTTTCAAGAGCAAGTTTCAGAGTCTCTTCTGACATCCATTTTGGTCTTTTCTTTCTTTCCTAGCTTTTTAACCCAACAACAACAGCAGAGTTTTGGGAAGAATAATATTATCTAAAGATTCTTTTTTTTGGCCACTAGCTTTAAGGAGCCCTGGTGATATAATGAATAAGCACTTGGCTACTAACCGAAAGATTGGACAGTTCGAACCCACCAAGTGGCTCTACTGGAGAAAGGCCTGGCTGACAGTCTGCTCCCGAAAAGATGACAGTGTAGAAAACCCTATGGGGACATTCTCCTCTGTCACATGGGATCGATCGCTATAAGTTGGAATCAACTTGACAGCACCCAAGGACAACAATATGGAATAGTGAGTGAGAAAATCAGAGTAATGAAAAAATTAGAAAATGCTCCTTACTATATAGTTTGTAAAATTAAGAAATACCAGTATTTTTGATGTGGGTGAGACTAAAAACCAAAACCAAACCCACTGCCATCAGGTCGATTCTGACTCATAGTGACCCTGTAGGAGAGAGTAGAACTGCCCCCATAGGGCTTTCAAGGCTGTCAGTTTTTATGGAAGCAGACTGCCACATCTTTCTCCCATAAAGTGGCTGGTGGGTTCAAACCATTGAACTTTTGGTTAGTCCAGCCCACTGCTGCTGAGTGGATTCCAACTCATAGCGACCCTATAGGACAGAGTAGAACTGCCCCATAGAGTTTCCGAGGAGCACTTGGTGGATTCGAACTGCTGACCTTTTGGTTAGCGGATGTAGCTCTTAACCACTGTGCCACCAGGGTTTCCAGCAGAGCACTTAACCACTGCGCCACCAGAACTCTTGTGGTTGAGACTAGGTGTCTCTTTATAAAAGTGTTTAGAAAGGCAGACAGTATTTGACAGTATATATATATATTT
>NW_004444073.1:3252092-3285452 GCF_000243295.1 Trichechus manatus latirostris
AGGGATGATGTGGGAAAGCAAATAAATGACAACTTAGAAATTTCAAGGCCAGGAGTTTTTAAGACTGAGCTAAATAAATTATTGAGAGGAGCTGAGGAGTGCAATGTTGTAGAGCTTGTTACTGAAAATATTTTTCTAGAATTATGTTACTAAAGAAAATGTAAAAATATCTTTTGTTCACCTTGTAAACACTGGTCATTATTTTGTGTGTTTGTGTGTATGTATCATGGGTAAGATTTTTATTCCCTACAGAGTGTGTAGGAAAAGCTTATTAAAGGAGCTCTACTGACCTTAGATTAATATTAAGTCAAGCTCTCTGGTTAGGCGAGTAGTGTGCAAAAAATGAACTGTCATCTCTGCAATCATATTTCATACTTACAACTGTTTGTAAGTTAGTAATTTGTAAGAATTGTATTTGTTAGTATTTTTCACTCACCACTCTAAGGAAATTTGTTTCTATGGAAAGTACCTTCGTTGTTATGGTAGGAGTCAGTAGGTAGATTGGACCATAGATGGATGAATGCTCCTATTTTTCTACTTAAACTTTTTAAATTCACTTTCATTATTTTAAATGAAATTTTGTCTGTCTAAAATAACATTTTCCTCTAATAAAACATCTCTGTGAATTTCAGACTCCATTGAGGTATACAAAGACATTGCTGCTTCCTGTGGTTCTTGTAGTATTTATTGCAATTGTTAGAAAGGTATGTTTATCACTTGTGAGCTCTTTCTTGTAATAAAACATGTTCTTGTTTTTACATAGTTACATGTCCTTACACTTAGCTCAGTGTTAATATGATCCGATTTCTTACATGGGTTTAATAAAACATATTCTGTGTTTTCTTACTCATAGCTTTTGATCCACAGTTATAAGCCTTTAAAATGTTCTGCTATCTGCTAGTATAAACTAGATACAGGAAAGGATGGCTCAGATATTGATAGTGATGTTATTTGAGAAGAAACAGTTAAAGAGACTCTGTTCTCCCAGATACAACTTGCTTTGCCTGTGTCAGTCATTACTGACTTGTTTTTAATATTTATATATTGTTTCTTCTTTTTTAATCTTTTTAAAAATTAAAAAAAATTTACTGTCTCTTTAAAATATTTAACATATGCCTTTCTAAGTGATTTTGTACAGTATCCACTAACTCCTGGGTGATATTTATCAAAAGGAAAAATGGATTATTAATGATAGTATTAATAAACTAGATAAAATAAAATGTTTAGACTCCTAACTTGGCTTTAATAATGAAATTCTAAACCCAGATGTTCATAGGCCAGAGAATCTTCAATCTTTAATGAGAAAGAGCAGGTATGATATTCTCTGTTTTTTAAGGTAATCAATTGAAATTAATCTGTGATCAAATAAGAAATGTTAGACTCTGAAAGTTTTCTGATTTGTAATTAGTGATTTCTATGTTAATACAATGTCATGCATTTGTAGAATTTTCTACACTGTAATTTTCATTCATGTTATATATTTATATTGTGTTTATACCCTCCCAAAATCTTTTCACTTGTGTTATTTCAGTTGGTTATTTGACAGTCCTTTAGAGTAGACAGATAGTATCATCTCCATTTGATGGATGCAGAATTGGAAGATCAAAGAGGTTGTTTCCAGCCTCACATTTTGTCCATTAAAAAGGAAGAGAATTCTGCTATGCATATTTTCAACAACAAAAAAATTAATTATTTTTAAAAAGCAGCAAGAGGAGAGCAAGAACCAGAGTTGGCATCTTACCCCCACATTGGACATTGTATGTATTCAGCCTTGTATTCCCACAGAACTTTCAACTCCAGTCAGCACATATGTAGTCAGTTCCTCCTGCATGCCAGACCCCACACTTTATTTGCACTTTTGCTTTGCCTACTTTGTCTAGGTGTGCACCTAGTAGGTACTCAGACATTAGACATTGGCAGTCTAGAATGTGTACAGAAAAAGCCACCTGGATGGCTAGAGATGATCAGATTCAAGAAGCTGGGATGTTTTATGTAAAGAAGAAAAGATTCCAACAGAAAGAGGATAATTGTTTTCAAATATTTTAAAGCCTGTCGCTTGAAATAAGATTACTCATTCTCATTCCTTAGATAGATGTAGGGCGAGTTCTAGGAGATAGGACTTTTGACCATAGCTGTCCGAAGTTGGGAAGGACCGACTGGGAAAGTGTTAGAGATTCAAGTAACGGCTGGATGGTTTTTCAAGGCTGAATTAAAACCTGTCAGAAACATTGTAGAGAATGTCCATGCTGTGGATAGGATTTCAGATTAGATGACCTCTCAGTTCCTGCTGAATATGAAAACGTAGTGAGTGTGTTTCAAATACTTAAACAGCAGTGATTTTTCAGTCTCTGAGCCAGTTTTCCAGTTTTGTGTGTATATAGTTAAGGAGATGCAGTGCCAACAACCCTGGCTTGGTGGGAAGGAGTGCTGAATGTGAATTTGAAGCCGGAAGATGTGATTTCAGGACCCAGCAGTGCTTTCTTGGTAGTTGTCCATTTGAGCCTGTTTGCTTATCTGCAAAGAAGATTAAAAAAAAAAAAATCTGCCTTACAGTTTCCTTGGGTATTAAATTAGATATGATCAAACACTGTATAAATATAAGATTATGTTGTTATAAGTATTTTCTGAGTTATGTCAAATCTCCAAATACTTCTCAGATTTCTAATTAAAAGTTTTAGTTCAGTTAAAATTTTATATTTCTCAAAACTGCTATTCTAAAGTTTTTAAAAATCTGTTTACAGATTATTAGTGATATGCGGAGTGCCTTAGCTAAACAACAAACACATATAAGGTAAATATACTGTTAATAATCTTTATCAACTCCTGTATTAATCTGTTAAATAGGTATTTACAGTGCATTTATTTCATAGTTACATGTTGCGCACTCAGCATTTGATAATTGATGTTTTTGGTTGTCATTCCCCTTCTTTGCCTTTCTCATTGTTCCCTGTCTCTGCAGAGCACAGTGCATCACTTATTCCTACCCCAGTCTCCTCCAGCACAATCTGACAGTAGTCCTGTGCATAGTTGACACTTGAAGGACACAGCTTCATTCCTCAATTCACCAGGGAAAATGTATTCTTTGACTGATTTTAGGATCAATGGACTGCCTATTTTAGAGAAGGACAGGAAATATAAAGCTGTACCTAGACCTTACTTTATATACAAAATAAACTCCAGATGGATCAAAAATTTAAATATAAAAAAATGAAACCCAGGAGTATATTTTTATAATCTTATTTTAAGATAGATGACATAAAACCCATAAGCTAGAAGGAAGGATTGATAAAGTTGACGTGTTAAACAAACACTTTTGTTTGGTAAAAGATATAGTAAGTGTTGTTGGGGGAGGGGAGGACAAATTCATATTGGAGGAAATATTTGCAATGTATGACAAAGGATTAATATCTGTCATATAAAAATCTCCTACAAATTTATTTTAAAAATGCTTAAAGCCCATTAGAAAAATGAGTGAAGCACACAAAGAGGCATTTCAGAGAACAGGAAGTTCACATTTTCTCTTCCCCACCATATAGCATGTCCCATCGGGCCCCTTTCTGTTCTCTAACCATGGAAAATGGTGTCCTGCCTCTGGAACTTTGTAGGGGTTGTTGTCTATGCCCATTATTGCATCTCTCTTCCCCTAGCCTGGGTTTCTACACAATTAACTCTTTTACTCCTTGGCTTTTAAATGTCACCTTCGTCAAGACCCTTTTCCTGACCATCATTTCAGAGTAGATTCCTTGTCCCTTTCCTCACTGTTCTCTACCTTCACACCCTCTACCTTCCTGTCTCAGCATTTGTCATCATTTGCACTGATTTATTTGTTACCTGTATCTCCCGAGGGAGGGGTCATTTCTGTTCAATTCAACAGTTTATACTCAGTGACGGGCACATAGCAAAGAAATAGTAGTCAAATGAGTGAAGACATACAAATGACTAATGGACATGTGGAAAGGTGCTCAATTCTACAATAAAGAAATTTCATAATAGAGCAAAAACCTTTTTATTTATTTGTAAAGATTAAACAGATTAATTATATCCAGTGCTTCCAAAGGTGGGAGGAATGAGGTGGAAGAATGGTTTGACCATACCTAGCAGAACATACAGTGGGTCTGCCCTTTAACCCAGCAGTTCCACCGATGCAAATGTATCCTGTAGGAATGCTCATGGGAATGCAGAGATCATGTAAAAGATGACCACTGTGATATTGCTTGTCATGTGAAAAATGGAAACAACCAAATTGTTCATTAGTAAGGGATTTGTTTAATTATGACCTGATCATAGAGTGAAATGCTAGGCCATCTTTATGGAAATATTTGCATCATACATTATTGAGTTAAAAAAAATCACAAAATATTATATATAATTATACCTTTGTTTAAAATATGGAGATTTTGTATGTTTGTGTATAAGAGGCTGTTGGGAGGATAAAACCCTTAGCTATTAGAAATGTAAGATTAAAGGATGGAACGAAAGAAATTTTAATTCTAGTTTCATTGTTTTGTGAGATTTTTTAGGGAGTAGTTATTGTTGAATTCATGTGTGTCTAAGCTTTCTCTTATAACTTGGAAATACATGGCCTTACATTCTCACATCTAAATCTCTACCAGCTCAATAATAATTTATTGCGTATTCTCCTGAGGGCATCCTTATTCTCATTTAGAAACAATTTGCTCTCACAGTGCCCTTACTTATACCTGAAGCATTTGGGTTGAGGGCTCGGGACATGGAAAAGGTTCTGGTATATAGTGCCAACATTTCTCTTGATTTGAGGCAAAATTGTTTCTGAAGACCTTGGGAAGGAGATACAAAGGTACAGTATGCAGCTCTGGAAGACAAAAGTGGAAGTTTTCACAGAAACAAAGCAGCACTTTCTAAGAATAACTGAACTGTAGAAATAATTAAATAATTATAGAAAACCATTGAGCTTCTTGGGATTCAATTCAGATAGGATCAGAATTTTTTTTTTTTTTGGAACAGTAGTGACACATTGACATATTTCATGTAAGTACAAAGTCATAGGTCAGTATAGAAAGAAAAGGAGAACGATCAAGTGACACACTGACACATTTACAAAAATATTAAGATGAGAATACCAAACAACAAACCCGTTGCGATCGAATCGATTCCGACTCATAGCGACCCTAAAGGACAGAGTAGAACTGCCCCATGGGGTTTCCAAGGAGCACCTGGCGGATTTGAACTGCTTACCTTTTGGTTACCTTTTAACCACTACACCACCAGGGTTTCCATGAGAGTACCAGTATCCCCTTTATTCAGGACTTTGCCACTTAGTAGCTGTGTGACACTTTTGTAGGCTGTAAATTGAGATAATAAATGATTCTGAGATCAGAGTTAATAGGAATTACTGAGGTTATTAGCATTGTAGGTGCTTAATAAATGGTAACTCTGGTAATTTTTATTTTAGCCAGAGAGAAGAATAAAGAAGGATTCATTTCACCTCTTTTGTTTGCTGCATTATTTTACTGAGTTTCCTAATGTATTTTTGAAGCCAGATTTCCCAAATCAGATGTGTACTCCTGAGTTAGGGGTTTATTGAGTCATTCATTCATTTATAATTATAAATTAATATATAATAATTATAAATGAATGAATGAATTGAGCTCTATGTGCCAAGCCTTTTTCTAGGCCTTGGGAATATATCAGTGCTTAAGATAGAGAAAAGGAGCCCAGATGGTGCAGTGGTTAAGTGCTTGGCTGCTAACCAAAAGGTTGGCGGTTTGAACCTACCAGGAAAGATGTGACAATCTGCTTCCATAAAGATTACAGCCTTGGAAACCTTGTGAGGCAGTTCTACTCTGTCCTGTAAGATTGCTATGAGTCAGAATTGACTCCACGGCAATGGGTTTAAGATAGAGAAGGTATGTTATTGACTCACGTGGTTTCTACCTCTAGCCCAAACCTCTCATTTGATCTTCAAATTTACATGCTTATCTACTTATTTATCCTATCTACTTGGGTGTCTGATGATATCTTAGTCATATAGTGCTGCTATAACAGAAATACCACAAGTGGATAGCTTTAACAAAGAGAAATTTATTCTCTCATAGTCCAGTAGGCTACAAGTCCAAATTCAGGGCATCAACTCCAGGGGAAGGCTTTCTCGGTCGACTCTGGAGGAAGGTCCATGTCATCAATCTTACGCTAGTCTGGGAGCTTCTCAGTACAGGAACCTCAGGTCCAAAGGACACGCTCTGCTCCCGGCACTGCTTTCTTGGTGGTGTGAGGTCCCCGTGTCTCTCTCGTTGGCTTCTCTCTTCTATATCTCAGAAGAGATTGGCTTAAGACACTATCTAATCCTGTATGTCTCATCAATATTACTGCTGCTAATCCATCTTATTACATTATAGTGATAGCATTTACAACACATAGGGAAATCACATCAGATGATAAAATGGTAGACAATCATACAATACTGGGAATCATGACCTAGCCAAATTGACAGATACTTTTGGGGGACACAATTCAATCCATGACAGATGAGAATCTCAAATTTTATAAAATCGAGCCTCTGATTGTGCACCCTCTGCCAAAATGCTTCTCATGCATCCTCCCAATCTCTCATAGCAACTCCATTTTTCTGGTTGCTCAGCTCAAAAATCTTGGCATCATTCTTGACTCTGCTGTTTCACATCCTACAGCCAATCCACCCACATATCCTTCAGCATTCAGAAATATAGTTACAATTTGTCTACCACTTACCCCCTCTATCCTCGTCCTTATCGCACTGTCTCTCCTGGATTATTGCAGGAACCTCCTAACAGAGCTCACCGCTCGTAGCCTTCCTCCCCTAGTCTGTCCTCTACAACAGTGAAGTGATCCATTGAAAATAGAAGTCAGATCATATCACTCCTCTGTCCCAATAGTTTTCGAAATCACTCAGGAAAAATCGAAGTCCTTATTGTGACCACAGGGCCCTGCATCCTCTAGTCCCTTGTCATCTCTGGTCTCCCCTCCAACCCCCCGATCACCTCCTTGTGGTTAGCCCAACTTTTGCATCCTCTCTTCCCTCTGCCTAAAATGCTCTTCCTGGGAATCCTCAGAGCTCCCTCTCTCAGCTCCTTCAGATCTTGCTCAAGTATCATTTGATCAGGGACCACACTGATTAATACATGTCTTCCCATCACCTGCAGTCTTTTACCAGCTTCATTTTTCTCCACAGCATTTATCACCATGTGACATAGGATGTGCTTATTTATTTGCATTCAACTTACATGTGAGCTTTGTGAGGGCAAGGACTTTTCCTACCTTGTTTATTGATATATTCCCAGGGTTTTTAGGTGGAGGGATGGATTTGTATCTGTTACTTCTAAGGGGTTAATTTTAGTAGAGAGAGACAGATGCTAATCAAGTAAACCAATAAGTGAGAATTTTCTTTTCTATGAGAAAAGAGAGAAATGGAGTAGAGAGAAGGGGGACTGAAGGCAAGATAGTCAAAGGCCCCTCTGATGTCGTAAGGAACAAAGTCTAGTGTGACTGGAGCATCAGTGGTCAAGAAGAGTGAGGGTGGTAGGAGGTGAGTTCCAAGGGTGGGAAGTCGGGACCAGCTTAGGAAGACCATGTGTACCGTGGTGAGAAGTTTAGAGTTTATTCTCATTGCAAAGGGAACCCACTGGAGTAGATTTTTTAAGTAAGGGAGTGACACCATCAGCTTCTCATTTTCAAAATTGCCCTCATTGCTACGATGGGACTCGCCTGTAGGGGGCAGGAGTGAGATATGGGAGGATATGTAGACCTCTAAACAGGAGTCCCTCTACAAAGTAAAGAAACCAAGCAAAACTAAATGTAGGATGTTGTGACTGTTTGTATATTGCAGAGCTGAAGATGAAAATTCTTATGTGTTGGCATCCCTAGCCCTAAATTGTCTATTGCAGTAGTTGTGGGAGAGCTGAGGGGACGTGGGGAGTAGGAAGCAGGGGTATGGCACTGTGAAGGCTCTCAAAATTCCTCTCCAGTCCCAGCTTTGCCAGGATATCACCAGTGAAGTATTTGATAGGCACTATGTCTTCTGTTGGCCTCATTAATATCCATGTAGGCAAATATTCAGGATTTTACAACATTGTCTTTTAAAAAATAAGCTGTCTTAAATGACTGTATCACCAATTTGGGTCTATGCCTCTTAGTTGTTTTGATTTACATATATATGTCCTGAGGGAATATTTTAGAAATTGTCAAACTCATATTCCTAAGATAAAAATGCAAGTAAATGAACTAAGTTCTTCAATAATGATTCAATAGTACTTTTTTTGTTTTGTTTTTTCCTATTCCAGAAAGCACCAATTTGATCATGGAGAGGTAAAGACTTAACATACTGAAATTTTACTGATTTTAATGTTAATATATTTGGGCTTTGCTTTCTAGTTCCAGCTTCTAAGTTTATTGGCAGTTGTTACTGATCATCTTCAAAATACTTGTAGTATTTTTTTTGAGAATGCTGTGTGCAGAGTCACTGACCATTCATTTGTTAAAACAGTTATTAAGTAGGAGATGCATCTTCTCTGCTTTGGTGATCCCTACTGTAATAGCAGTTTCTTTCTGGAGCCCCATATATTTGTATGTGAGGAGTGCCTTTTGTGATTTGAAATCACTTTCCTCTGGCTCACTTTACCCAGAGGCCTTGGAGATGTGACTGGGTGTTGCTCCCAACTCCTCACAATCAGCCTAGGTTTTAATGGCAGTTCCAAGGTGGCGCTCCAGGATCTTGAAGCACCAGTTGTTTCTGTTTACCACTTTCCTGATTTGATCTGATGGTAGCGCCAGGGTAGACTCAGAAAAGTGGGCTTTGTTAACCACAGGCTTGACCCTCAGCAGAATTACAGAGAAGTTTGCCTTAGTGGCTTGATAATTTTAGCCATCTATTAAAATAAAGTGGCTTGATAGTGATTTTTAAAAATTGTTTTAGAAATTTCAGGCATTAAAGTAGTATTAATTTTTGCTGCTAAGAGAAAAGTACCCTTTTCTTTATATTTGTGTTTAGCAGTATTTTCTTAAACTTCACGAACGGGAGTAACAAACATTTTCTCTCTTTCTGTCTGTCCCTCTCAGCTGGTCTATCATGCACTGCAACTGCTAGCGTACGCAGCCCTGGGCATTCTGATTATGAGACTAAAACTCTTCCTGACCCCACACATGTGTGTGACGGCTTCCTTGATCTGCTCAAGACAGGTAAGACGTTTGTTACTTGAGAGTTATAGCTACTGTGATGGTTTTACTCTAGCTGTTGTTATTGAATGGCCCTAAAATAATACTGACTTGCCCAAAGTTCTTTAGATCCCTCTAGGTAAATTATAAATAAATTCTTCATGGCTTTATACTCATCTTTCCTAAAGGTTAAGGGCCAAATCTGATAAAATAGTCTTTGGTATACAACAAGCACCACATCAGTGCCGGCTGAGTTCATGAGTGATTGCTGCAGGTGCTGATAGAAAGCAGTGCTTAATTGTAGAAATATTTTTTTGTTTTGTTTTGACACTCATATTACAAAGAATTCTAACAATTGATTTCACGTTACAGATCCTTTCAAATTAAATGTTCTTTTTCAGTATCAAGCTTTTTCAAAGAATGTGTTTCATTTTTTGAATGTACATTTGTGTGCATACCCCTGACTTATACTTTTTTAAATGTAGTTAAAACCATGTTTTCCTGGATAACTGCCTCCTTGCTCTGTACTCACATATTTATGTATCTCCATATTGTCACCTTCCCATCAACAAAACAGCCACAGTGCAATAGCAATACTCCTTTTAAATTTAGAAAATAGATGGGAGTAGAGTGGTGGATAGAAAAATGAAAAACTAAAGGGTGTATGTCTTTAAAGAGCTTGAAATCTAGCTCTACAGACATGTAGAGAAAAACAGTAAGGGGAGAACAATAGGGACAAAGTGTTATTATTGAATATGGACTGTTTGAATATGGAAAAAGTTAGCCAGCCTCAAGGTGTTCCCAGTCAGAATGTTGCTATTATGGTAGAGAGCCATGACTTTCCAAAGGCTGACCTGGGATGGGGCCACTGTTCCTGACTCTCCACGCTGGGCCAGGAATGGCGACTGGTTGGAACATTCTTATCTTAAACTCCATCTCTATTATCTGTGTGACTGATAATAGAGAATCTTACCCCGGGGGCTGGCTTCCTGGGCATGTGACTTGGCAGTCTCACAGGGCCCTGCACTCAAGAAGGTCCCACACTTTGTTTAATGCTCTACTGTTGTGTCTTTAAAACTCTTAGTAATTTATAAACAAGGGGCCCCACATTTTCATTTTGCATTGTGTGCCTCAAATTATGCAGATGGTCTGGCCTTACCTGAGTCTAGGATGGAGAGAGCAGGTTGAAAAAAGAGCTTCTTAAATCATGTCTCACCCATATATGGCTGATGGTAGAATTCTTTTGTTCCTAAGGTCACTGTTTCTGGATAATTATCTTAGGGTAATTACTTTCTTATCAGGGACTAGAGCAGAGGCCATGTTCTTCTCTGGAAAGAGGGTTTGACAGCTCATTGGATACCTGTTGCTTTATACTAACAGTTGCCCATGCATTCTTAATTTGGTTTCAGCTGTTTGGATGGCTCTTTTGCAAAGCACATCCTGGTGCTGTTGTTTTTGCTGTATTAGCAGCAATGTCAATACAAGGTTCAGCAAATCTACAAACCCAGTGGAATATCGTTGGGGAGTTCAGCAATTTGCCACAAGAAGAACTTATAGAATGGATCAAATATAGTACTAAACCAGGTAAAAACATTATTAAATAAAGCTAGTGTTTTCCCCACAATTTATATACCATCACAGAATCCTAAATCCAGGCTACTTTCAGCTTCCGAAGCAGTGCTGCTTCTAAAAAGTGAGATATCAATCTTACTAAATTGGTTTGCAGGGGAAATGCTACACATTTTCATAGTAACTTATTCTGTTGTTTTCCATAAATTCTAGCTTTTTCAAAACTCATCCAAATTTACACATGCCACATTTAAAAATAACTTTTGTTATGCTTTTTTCCTAATGAATTTTTAATTTTATGTCCTTCGCATTCCTTCTTGAAATGAACTCATGGACTGTTAACTCATTCACGTACAGAAAAGGGAGCCCTTGTTGTCATCAGAGTATCAGTTGAAAGATTGAATGTTTGATCATCTTCAGAATTTTTTGGAACTACAAAACTTTTCTAGTTAATTTGATATGTCTTTCCTAGAATCAGGAAAGATTTCTAAGATATTTGTTTAAAAAAAGAAAGAAAAGTAGCCCCTAATGATAACGATGAGGCTCTATTTTCCAAGGAAAATATCTTACTCAAGCCTCTGTGCTAGCCACAGCTGTATCATCCATTGGCTTCATTCTGGTTCTGCCAGTGAATCTTTGAGTCATTAATCTCTCTGGGCCTCAGCTTCTTCATCTGTGAAGTACTTGGGTTGAACTGGAAGGAGACTCCTTGAACTCTCAAGAGTGTTTTCCTGAGAACTTCCTTCTTGTCTCCCAGACGCGGTGTTTGCAGGAGCCATGCCCACGATGGCAAGTGTTAAACTCTCTGCTCTCCGGCCCGTTGTGAATCACCCACATTATGAAGATGCAGGGCTGAGGTTAGTACACAGTTTTCATGTTGTTAAAAACAAATTTCTCATACAGTAGATAGTGAGTGAGGGGACAAGCAGAATAACAAGTATTTCAGAAAGGACTAATGAGCCGAGATTGAGAGAGTAGTAGAGAGAAATGCTGGAAGAAGACTGCTAAATTACACAAACTGTTTGAAGCGCCACAGGGCAACACAACTCCAAACTTTAAAATTATCTCCTCTACCGGGCCGGAAGGTGAAATTATACTTTGTTAGTTTTCTACAGGTTAACAAGGCTTCAAAACATGTAGGTCCTTATTAGTTAGAGTTCTGTCCCCTAGAGCAGGTGTAAATGGATTGGCAGGCATCCTCATTAAAAACCTACTGCATGAGATGAAAGAATCAAACCACCATCTTTGCCTTTTCCAATTTGGGATAGTTTATTCTTTTACAATCTCTTCTTTTGGTCATTTTCTATCCCAAAGGTGTGGGTTTGGCCAAATCAATCTTGTGATTTAGTATTATTAATTTGAAGTTGTTATTTGGCCTCTTATTTACCTAGGTGGCTCTGAGTCCCTGTGTGTCAGAATCGACTCAACAGCAATGCGTGGTGGGTGATTAATACCTAGTTACCTATTAATAATAAGCATCTGTTTACCTAGGTGCCTATTATTACCTGTTAATGCCTCTATAAGAAAAAAAAAAAGCTTATAGCTTAGTCTAGGAGTAAACTTTTCTCTGGACTCAGGCTTTCTAAAGTCTCTACAGACACATACACACACACACACACACACACACATAGATATAGATATAGGTATATATTTGTCTGGCAGGGCTGTCAATTCTGTTTTGACGGAAATATTTTATTGCCTCTATCAATTTGTTTATTCCAAGATTAGCAACCAAGAACCATACCAAGATTTTGCCTGCAGTGCTTGTAACTGTGGGAGTATCTCACTTTCTCTGCGATTTCCAAAGCTTGCCACTGTACTTGACCTACCAGGAAGTGACATTGTTGACCACCTGTACAACCGGAAATCTGTAAACCATAGAGCAGGTGCCAGACCAGTGTCCTGGGAGAACTTTGTGGACCATTTCCACGCATGGGATCCAGTGCTTATTCCTTAATAGTGAGGATTGTCAAAAAGAACTAAATGAGATTTACCACTAAATGTGACTTTGCTTAAATATAGCCTGGTAGGAAAATGGGTAGATTCTTATTAAACTTTTGGAAATAACTATATTGCTACAAAAAGTAAAGGCACTCAGTAAAGGGGCTTTGTGAAATATTGGTTGTTGCTCTTTTCTTTGTAGAAAGACCAGTAGATATTTGTCATATTGTCTGTGGAATTGTCATATATTTCTCAGTAGTGCTATCTTCCAGAAGTTTTGACTGTTTTAGGTATATGGCAATTAGAGTAAAATTAACTCATTGTAAAAATGTATATCTGACTTCCAATTGCTAGGATCATCATCACCCTTAAGTCCCCCTGAAAATTCATTAGCTTATAGCTTTTATTAAGGTTTTCCTATAGGCTATTTTCGTTGAATTCTGAGGATTTAGTTGAAAGAGAATCTCATTCAAAGAGTGTTTTATTCTGGTTTCAGCAATATCGCTTCCTAGATGAGGGTTAGGGATGGGTCAAGAAGAGAGGAAAAGACTTCTTCATATGCCCATCAGAAAAATAGAACTTTAGAAACATTTCCAACAGTATTCCAGAGCCGATAGCCACAGTTGAATTTCTCCCGTGAGTTTCACTCAGGCCACCTTGTTTTCTCTCATCCTTGACTGAGAGTTGTCTTTTACAAATGCCTCGAAATTGTCTGGTAGTCTTCTAAGTGTGTACTTGTGGAGGTGATGTCTACCTATAGGGAAGCCTGTTCTCAGACTCTGTTCCCAGCGTTATCAGTAGTCAGGAGGGAGGACTTGATGCAGTCCTTCTGATTTTTTTTTTTTTTAAGACTCAATTTTTGTGGCCTGTGGCTTACAGCAGAGATCTTTAGCCATATATGAGAGGACAACAGAAAACACTTTTTGATGGATAAGACTGAATGCCTCTGGTTAGTTTATTCTAGTAACCACCAATATTACAATGGAGGAGAATGGAATCCTCTCTTAGAGTATGATTGACCCATCTTGAAAGGTATTCAGTCCTGAAATACAGTCATATAATAACACTGTATCTTTACATGATTAACCTGGAGTGGATTGAACTTTTCTTTTTGACTTGGCAGATTTTTCTGTATTTGAAGCTTGTGTCTTGTAGTGGTTATAAAAGGAAAGATCAGATCTTTGATGCTACCTAGTGGCTGAATTGCAAGTGCTAAAAATTATTTGGATATCAAAAAATATCTTGTCAGTTTTATGTCTCTGAATCTCTAACCTCAGAGAAAATCATTATCAAGAGTTGTCATTGAAGACTTGTCATCAGATTACAATAAGAACCTATGTTCTTTGTTTGAGAACAAAGAGTGCTTGTAGCTTGGGCTACAACCCAAAGTGTAAAATGAATGTCCAAAAGCGCATACTGATGTAAATAAATGATTAAATTAATAAATAACTGGGGAAGAAGAGACAAATCTCCCATGCTGAATTCCAAAAAATTTATGTCCATACTTTGCTCTCATGGAGGTGGAACATAACTCATACCCCTAAGTGTGGACTGGATATAACAGCGTCTTTCCAAAAAGTACATTATGAAAAAGGGGTATAAAGAGTAACTTCACAGCAGAGAAACCTGACAAATGCGACCTCAGCCAGGTGATCAAGGTTAACATCAACAGCAATAAGTCATGTTGATAACATATGCCTTTCATATGATGTGATGAGAGTGGCACTTTACCTGTGTTCTCTTTGCCCAAAGCCAATAACCCCATTCTAATCATGAGAAAAACCTTCGACAAATCCCAATTGAGAATTGATAAACAAAATGTGGTATATCCATACAATGGAATATTATTTACCCGTAAAAAGGAATGAAGTACTGATATATGCTAAAACATGGACGAATCTTGAAAACACTATGCTAAGTGAAATAAGCCAGTCACAAAAAGGCAGATATTGTATGGTTCCATTTATTTAAATGACCAGAATAGGCAAATTCATAGAGACAGGAAGCAGAGGGGGGTTGCCAGAGGCTGAGGGAGAAGTGGAATAGGGAGTGACTGCTTAATGGGTAAGGGGTTTCTTTTTGGGGATGATATAAATGGCATGGAGCCATGGTGGCGTAGTGGTTAAGCATTCAGCTACTAACTAAACGGTTGGCAGTTTGAATCCAACAGCTGCTCCTTGGAAACCCTATGGGGCAGTTCTGTTCTGTCCTGTAGGGTGGCTATGAGTCAGAATCCACTCGATGGCAACGGGTTTTTAATTAATGGTGTGGAATTAGATGGTGGTTATAGTTGTATAACATTGTGAATATACAAAAAAAAATCATTGAATTGCACACTTTAATAATAGTTAAAATGGTGAATTTTATCTCAATTTAAAAATCTGTTTTTTTTTTACTTTTTTTTTTTTTACTTGTTGTAATTAAATGAAGTTTACATTTCAAGTTAGTCTCCCATACAAGTTTTTTTTTTTTCACATACATTGTTAAGAGACCCCAACCGCTCACCCCATTCTGCGACAGCACACTCCTCACCTCCGCCCGATTCCCCGTGAACATTCAACCAGCTCCTAACTCTCTCTGCCTTCCCGTCTCACCTCTGGACAGAAGCTGCCCCTTTGGTCTCTTGTATCTACTTGACTAAGAGGCACATTCTTCACGAGTATCACTTTATGTCCCACAGTCCAGTCCAATCCCTGTCTGAAGAGTTGGCCTCGGAAATTGTTTTAGCTCTGGGGTGATAGAGAGTCCAGGGGCCATGCTCTCCGGGGCGCCTCCAGTCTCAGTCAGACCGTTAAGTCTGGTCTTCTTACTAGAATTTGAGTTCTGCATCCCATAATTCTACTGCTCCATCAGGGACCCTCTGTTTGTTCCCTGTCAGGACGTTCATTGGTGGTAGCCGGGCACCATCTAGTTCTTCTGGTCTCAGGATGATGAAGTCTGGTTTATGTGGCCCGTTCTGTCTCTTGGGCTAGTACTTTCCTTTTGTCTTTGGTATTCTTTGTTCTCCTTTACTCCAAGTGGTTGGGACCAATTGATGCATCTTAGATGGCCGCTTGCAAACTTTTAAGAGCCCAGACGCCACTCACCAAAGTAGAATGCAGAACGTTTTCTCAATAAGCTTCGTTATGCCAGTTGATATAGAAGTCCCCTGAAAGCATGGTACCCAGACCCCCTATCCCTGCTGCTGTGTCTCTCAGTTATTTTATTGTACTGAGGAAACTTCTTAGCTCTGGTTTAGTCCAGTTATGCTGGCTTCCCCTATAGTGTGTGCTGTCCTTCCCTTCACCTAAGATGATTCTTACCTACTATCTAGTTAGTGGATAACCTTTACCCTCCCTTCCCACCCCGGTAACCATCAAAGAACGTTTTCTTCTGTGTTTAAACCTTTTCTTGAGTTCTTATAATAGTGGTCTTATACAGTATTTGTCCGTCTGCGACTGACTAAATTCACTCAGCATAATAAGTTCCAGCTTCCACCAAGTTATATGATGTTTCACAGCTTCATCATTGTTCTTTATCGTTGCATAATATTCCATTGTGTGGATATACCGTAGTTTGTTTATCCATTCGTCCATTGATGGGCACCTAGGTGGCTTCCATCTTTTTGCTATTGTGAACAGTGCTGCAGTGAACATGGGTGTGTGTATATCTATTCATGTGACGGCTCTTGTTTCTCTAGGATATATTCCAAGGAGGAGGATAGCTGGATCGTATGGTACTTCTATTTCTAGCTTTTTAAGGAAGTGACTAATCGATTTCCAAAGTGGTTGTACCATTTTACATTCCCAACAACAGTGTATAAGTGTTCCAGTCTCTCCACAACCTCTCCAGATATTCAGATATCCTGAGTATCTTCTTTTGTGAAGTGCCTGTTCGTATCCTTTGCCCATTTTTTAATTGGGTTATTTGTCTTTTTGTTGTTGAGGTTTTGCAGTATCTTGTAGATTTTAGAGATGAAACACTGATCGAATTTGTCATAGCCAAAAGTTTGTTCCCAGTCTGCAGGTTGTCTTTTGACTCTTTTGGTGAAGTCTTTTGATGAGCATAAGTGTTTGATTTTTAGGAGCTCCCATTTATCTAGTCTCTCTTCTGGTGCTTGTGCATTGTTACTTGTGGTTCATATTGTGTTTATGCCATGTATTAGGGCTCCTAGCGTTGTCCCTATTTTTTCTTCCATGATCGTTATCATTTTCGATTTTATATTTAAGTCTTTGATCCATTTTGAGTTAGTTTTTGTACATGGTGTGAGATATGGGTCTTGTTTCAGTTTTTTGCATATAGATATCCAGTTATGCCAGCACCATTTGTTAAAGAGACTATCTTTTCCCCAGTTAATGGACTTTGGGCCTTTGTCAAATATTAGCTGCTCATAGGTGGATGAGCTTATATCTGGATTCTCAACTCTGTTCCATTGGTCTATGTATCTGTTGTTGTACCAGTACTGGGCTGTCCTGACTACCGTGGCCGTATAATAGGTCCTAAAATCAGGTAATGTAAGGCCTCCCACTTTGTTCTTCTTGAGTAATGCTTTATTTATTCGGGGCCTCTTCCCTTTCCATATGAAGTTGGTGATTTGTTTCTCCATCTCATTAAAAAGTGCTGGTGGAATTTGGATCGGGATTGCATTGTATCTGTGGATTGCTTTGGGTAGAATTGACTTTTTCACTATGTTGAGTCTAGCTATCCATGAGCAAGGTATATTTTTCCACTTATGCAGGTCTCTTTTGGTTTCTTGCAGTAGTGTCTTGTAGTTTTCTCTGTAAAGATCTTTTACATCTCTGGTTAGATTTATTCCTAAGTATTTTCTCTTCTTGGGGGCTATTGTAAATGGTATTGATTTGGTGATTTCGTCTTCGAGGTTCTTTTTGTTGGGGTAAAGGAATCCAACAGATTTTTGTATGTTTATCTTGTGTCCTGAAACTTAGCTGAAATCTTCTATTAGTTCCAGTAGTTTTCGTGTGGATTCTTTGGGGTTTTCTGTGTATAAGATCATATCATCTGCAAATAGAGATACTTTGACTTCTTCCCTACCTATTTGGATGCCCTGTATTTCTTTTTCTAGCCTAACAGCTCTGGCTAGGACCTGCAGCACAGTGTTGAATAATAGTGGTAATAGAGGGCATCCTTGTCTGGTTCCTGTTCTCAAGGGGAATGCTTTTAAAGTCTCTCCATTTAGGATGATGTTTGCTGTTGATTTTGTATAAATGCCCTTAATTATACTGAGGAATTTCCCTGCTATTCCTATTTTATTGAGAGTTTTTATAATGAATGGGTGTTGGACTTTGTCAATGCCTTTTCTGCATCGATTGATAAGATCATTTGGTTCTTGTCTTTTGTTTTATTTATGTGATGGATTACGTTGATTGTTTTTCTAATGTTGAACCATCCCTGCATACCTGGTATAAATCCCACTTGGTCATGGTGAATTTTTTTTTTTGATATGTTGCTGAATTCTATTGGCTAAAATTTTGTTGAAGATTTTTGCATCAATGTTCATGAGGGAAGTTGGTCTGTAATTTTCTTTTTTGTGGTGTCTTTACTTGGTTTTGGTATCAGCGTTATGCTGGCTTTATAGAATGAGTTTGGGAGTATTCCATCCGTTTCTATGCTCTGAAGTACCTTTAGTAGAATGGGTGTTATCTCTTCTCTGAAAGTTTGGTAGAATTCTCCAGTGAAGCCATCCGGGCCAGGGCTTTTTTTTGTTGTCAGTTTTTTAATAACCTTTTCTATCTCTTCTTTTGTTAAGGGTTTGTTTAGTTGTTCTACCTTTGTTTGTGTTAATTTAGGTAGGTAGTGAGTTTCTGGAAATTTGTCCATTTCCTCTAGGTTTTCAAATTTGTCAGAGTACAATTTTTCATAGTAATCTGTTATGATTCTTTTAATTTCAGTTGTGTCTGTTGTGATATCACCCATCTCATTTCGTATATGGGTTATCTGCTTCCTCTCCTGATTTTCTTTTGTCAGTTTGGCCAATGGTCAATTAAAAAATTTTTTTTAAAAAATCCCAATTAAGTGACATTCTACAAAATACCTAACCAAAACCAAAAAAAAAAAAACAAAACAACACTAATCCCGGTGCCATGAAGCCGATTCCAACTCATAGCAGCCCTATAGGACAGAGTGGAACTGCCCCATAGGGTTTCCAAGGAGCGGCTGGTGGATTTGAACTGCTGACCTTTTAGTTAGTAGCTGAGCTCTTAACCACTGCGCCACCAGGGTCCCAATACCTGACCAGTACTCCTTAAAACTATCAAGGTTATAAAAAATAAGGAAAGTCTGAAAAACTGTCACAGCCAAGCGGAGCCTAAAAAGACAGCTAAATGTAATGTGGTATCCTGGTTGGGATCCTGGAACATAAAAAGGACAATAGGGAAGTCCTTTAAAATTTGAATGAAGTATGAAGTTTAGCTAATGATGTTGTTGTTAGGTGCCGTAGAGTTGGTTCTGACTCGTAGCAACCCTGTGTACAACAGAATAAAACACTGCCCAGTCCTGCTTCGTCATCACAATTGTTATGCTTGAGCCCATTGCTGAAGCCACTGTGTCAGTCCGTCTTGTTGAGGGTCTGCCTCTTTTTCACTGACTCTCTACTTTACCAAGCACGATGTCCAAGCATATTGGTTAATTTGTTGTGACAAATGTACCATAGTAATGTAAGATGTTAACAGGAGGGGAAACTAGGTGCAGGTATGCAAGAACTCTCTGCAGTATTTTTCTATAAATCTAAAATTATTCTGAAATTAAAATTTATTTAAAAAGTACAATGTCTTGGTCATCTAGTGCTGCTGTAACGGAAAGGACAAAAATATAATGATATAATAGCTAGAAAAGAGGATATAATCAGAGATAAAGTGAAAGAAAGATTTCTGAGATTAAACAAACATTTGTGAAAACAGATTGATGGAGCTCATTTTAGGATAAAAATGTTAAAAAGTGACTCTCGCATAGACATAGCATGATGAACTCTTTGAATTATAGACTAAAGAAGGTCTACCTACAAATATGTACCTACAAAGTACCAAAAGCAGTTGAAGTGAGCCGCATCAATAAAATGCCATCAGGAGCGATGTTTACAGTGTATTAAGTTTAAAGGCTTGTGGATGAAGAATGTTTTAAATCTAATTAAGTTTACTTTTTGTGCATAAAAACATCAACAAGATGTTCTTGGAATTGCCAGTGCTCAACAAATATTCTACTCATGTACTTTTCTTAAAGATGAACCCTGTCTGATCTATCGATGAAGTAAAACGAAGGCCAAACTATAGTATAAATGCGCTGAGACCATTATCAGAAACCAAAATGGGAAATAATTCTAAATCATTATTGTACGTCTAATTATAGAAATAAATGCAAACAATGAAAATTACTCTTGATTCATAAGATTTACAATATAAAAAGACCAACAGCTTGCATCTTAAACACTGGATTATATGAAGTACGTGGAGAAGTGGGAGATTGTATTAAATAGAATAGCTAAATCCTTGCCTTAAATATTGGGGCTTCCTTTGGAATTACTTTTACTCTCACCTCTTGGTTTAAGTTCCATGTCTGATCTATCTTTGTGCTTCCAACAATTTCTATCACAGTAAATTAAGAGAGTAGGTTTTATTTTCTCTAAAAAGAATTTCAGTTAATAGTAGAAGTCAAGCCTGAAACTGAGAAATACAGAAACTCTTGTTTTTTAGAACTTGGATGACAAATTTATTTGATTTTGTGTTGCTGCCTAAGAGAAATTGCATCTTGCTTGCATAGATTATATAGGTAATTGTTATGGGCTGAGCATTTCCTACAGTTGATCACATGGAGGAAGGTCAGAATATCTTCGAACTGGTGGCAGAATTGAAGTGTGCACAGCAAACGTAACAGTAATCAGAAAAAACTACTCAGTTTAGGGTATGGGTGTATATATATGTGTGTTGGTTGGGAGGAGTGGTTATTGTTAGATATGACTATATTATTTTTGTCATTCTTTTATGTGTACATAGCAATCTTTTATTTTTAAGTAATAAAGTGTAAATTGCCATTACTGGCGGCATACCTTGTTTTAAAAAATGCCTTGTTTATTTTATTTTTGAGAATTACTATATTTTCCTAATTTAGAGTCTCATGTCCTCTTGCAAGAGGAAATAGATTTAATTTTCATGTAATTTCTAGGGTAGTTAAAGCTATTCATTTGTTAAGTGATTGGGTGAATCCTATTGATTTTTTTTTGCATAACTGGGGTCTACATTTTATAAATAAAAAGCTTTAGCTTCTTCATTTAAAAAAATAATCAGTTTTAGGAAGCTAATTTCCAGAGTGATCTTGTTGAAGTAAGTTTAGTTTTTTTAAATCTAGAAATAACATGGAGAACCATTTAATGCTAATTATTGTTGGTATAAAAGATCGAACTGTTGCAGCTTCAGACTAGGTCTGTAGTTGTGTTTGTATAGCTCAGCACTGTCCACCAGGAGCGGATTAACCAGTAAGCAAGCTACGCACGGGCATATTTATGTTTATTTACGAATCTGTAGTGAGCAGTTTACAATTTTACATGGGTTTCACCACATCAAAGACATGAAATTGTGCACTACAGATCAGAAAGTAAGTGCAGGTAAACTGGTGCATGCCTTGTTTATTGGGTAATCTGTCCCTGTGTCCACACACAGGGTATCTTACTCTTATTTGTGATAGAATGATGACGAATTTAAAAATAAAAACAAACAAAAAAAGACTAGTTTTGGAAACATAGGAATGCATTTAAAACCAAGCTTCTTCCCCTTGGACTCCGTATGCTACACCTGCCTTTGCTTTGTCTTTTGACTTCTCCGATGCCCCTATATTGTCTGTCTGTGTCTTCTCTGAGGCCAGCTCTAACTCTAAATATCCTCTCATACCAGCTGCAGATGTAGTTCTTCTTCTCTGACCCTAACCACAAGAACTAGGTCAGATCTTACAAGTTAAAGTGCACAGTCCTCCAGACTGCCACATTTACCCAGGATTTCAGATGCCAGCCGTCAGTTCTGGAGTCCCCAGGCCCTCCTCACTTCTGACACTTTCACTACAAATTTGGGGGTTCTCATTACCTCCTTGGGTTCAGTAATTCAGTAGAATGATTCTCAGAACTCAGGAAAGCACTATACTTCCTATTACAGTTTAATTATAGCAAAAAGGATTCAAATGAAAGGATGTCCAGGTCGAAGTCTGGGAGAGTTCCTGGTACAAAGCTTCCGTGTCCCACAAAGGGACGTGCCAGCCTCTAAAACATTGATGCTGCTCACCAACCAGGAAGCTCACTGAGCTTCTGTGTCCAGAGTTTTTATTGGAATCTCATTACATAGGCATGATTGACTGATCGAACTCAATCTCATGTTCACCTCCCTCCCCTGAGGCTGGGCTGACATCACGTGGGGGATCTTTCTGGCCTGGCCAGCCCCACCCAAGTGTCACATCACTAGCATAACCTGTCAGGTGTGGTCCAGAGAACAAAGATACTCCAACCATTCCAGAAATTCTAAGAGTTTAGAGGTTATCTCTCAGGAACCAAGGACAAAGACCAAATTCTTTGGTAAAGTTAATTGTGTATCCTACATCCCTTAACATGAATTCCTGCAAAGCATTTTCTCTTGACCCAATTCTTCTGTATAGTCTTTCTTCTAGTCACATTTAGTGCTTTCTTCCAAATATGTTGATTGTATCCTTTTTAATCTTGAAACTCTTCTACCCAACTGTTTTTTTTAAAGGGCCAGAACAAAGATAGTATACTCAATGTATAGTCGAAAAGCAGCTGAAGAAGTGAAGCAACAGTTGATCAAGTTAAAAGTCAATTATTACATTCTAGAAGAGTCATGGTGTGTAAGAAGATCTAAGTGAGTATTCAACACAGTGTTTTATTTTCATAGAGCATGAAAAGTTAATTGAGTTTCATGACAAGTGCCTTGGTGGCATGTGTGAAATGCGCATAACATTTTACAAAGTGTAAGTGGAAAACCTTTCTTAGATAAATATTTGAATGAGCTTTTTCTTTTCTGTTCATTATAAGTATCTGTTTCTTTTATACTGATTTGCATGTACCTTAAAGAGATTGTATTGACATGATGATCTCTGAAATTACTCATATTTACCTTGGATAAAACTATTATCAAAGGTAGATCTGTTGTCTTTCAAAAGGCTCCCAGAGTCTCAAACAAGATAATATAATTATCTCATTGTAATGAAGTAGTCAATCAACTGAGGAGTCAGGGCCTCCACTGTCCACACCGATTTCAGTCCACACCACATCCTGTGGGTAGATGCGACCCCTCTCAGCTCAACTTGAAATGAAGCTTTCCTTTCTTGCTGTTTCACATCTTATTTTAGTTGGAAAATAATTAACGTCACTGTGACCCAGATTCTGATGGTTAACATTAAAAAACCTATCTGTTTATACAGAGAGGTTCATTAAGCAGGGTATAGCTACAAGTGTCAGTAAGATTTTGAGAAAAAATATGAATTCCAACGTTGACTGTTTAGAAATGATGGTGCTCATGGGTGGCTGGACAGCGAATGACAGTAGCCTGCTGTGACATTCATCAGTTCTCACCTATTAAAGTATGAAGGCATTCACTTGATGAAGAGCATGAGAAGCGGTTTCATCAGAAGTGAATGCTATTTTATGGAATACTATTATTTTTAAAATTCTCATTACTCTGTTATTAAACAGAAGATTGATATAGCTGTGGCTTTTTCACCATACATTTCAGTGATATGCAAGGTTATTATGACAAAACTGTCCAGTATTGACTCATAAGTGAAAATAATTTTGCAATATAGCATCTACATATCTTTTTCCACAAGGAAACTTAAATAATTGCTTATTGTTGAATGATTTTCTATGAATATATGCCAAGTGAACTGATTTTAATCAGCATTTATAGGAAAGATTATTGTTCCGATAGTTTAGAAAATAAGAATATATATGAAATATATATACTTGGCTTTAATTAACTTTATGTTATATAAATTTAAGACCAAAAAGTCATAAGCATCTCTTACAACAATTTTATGAAGACATCCTAGTAAATGAATGGTGGGCTGACATTGATCTCAGTTTCTTGGCAGAGATTTTTACCAGAATTGGGATCTTCTTTCTTGCTTTGGGCTCCACTCTTCAATTCAGTTACGACAATCTGAGACACCTGTAGGTTACTGAGACGTAAACATAATTTTCATAGCCTGTTTTCCTCTCCAAGCTAACAATGAATCTTGATTCAAGAGTCTTCGTTTTTTTCCTAGTTGCTGCATAGTGTTTTGAATATATGAAGATAGCAAAGGCTGGGTTGTTTTGTGTTCTAAGATGTTTGTAGAGCTCCTTGGATTTGATTACTGGAGTCATCTCATGCTCTCATAAGCAGAGTGCTGTTTTGTGGACAAGAAGGGATGTAAAGACAAATTGAGGAAGTACGGCAGTGAAATTGTGCACACTAAACAAAGCCAGCAGCCAATTAACTGGCTTCAGATTGTCTCCTTGTAGAGCTAGCTTTTAGACACTTAAACTGAGAGCTTGGGGTGGGTGGAGTGTGTGTCTGATTCTCCCACATGACCTTGACTTGCCATTGTTGTGTCTGTCCCAGCAAGAGTTGAACCAGAGGAAGCTAAGAAAGTAGCTTTCTCCCATCTGTTTTCCCCACTCAGTAACTAAAACAACACTCTCCATCTACTACTACAAGATTTAAGCCAGACTGATGATAAATCTCAAACATTAGACAAGTCCACTCACCTTAAACCTGGACACAAAACAGAAGCTGTGCCATCTGCTCTTGCAGGGAAACAAATGGGGAAATCAGATGGGCGAGGAAAGGGAAAGGGGACTAATATTTATCTAGCGCTTCATCTGTGCCCAGCCTGGTGGTGAGCACTTTAGTTATGTGAGCTCATTGACAGGTGCCTTAATCGTGTGGCTTGATTAGTCCTTAAAAATTTGATACCCTGTGCCCAAATACAGGTACCAAAACACTCAAATGCAGGTTGGAGACAAATTTTTTACTAACTACTTTTTTATTCTCAGTTCTATACTTTTTTTCATTAGTTTCAATAATAGAGTTGACATAAACTTGAAATACTTGTTTTCAGAAGAAAATGATTCACATTTCAGTAGGGTACTGCTATTTAAAGATGTAGCTGGCTGACCCGGGGAAACCTTAGGATACTCAGATAAGGACTAAAGGATGCTGCCCTCAGGCAGAGAGAGTGCATAAAGGCAGCTTTTTGTCCTCTGCTTTTCTTAAAAGAGGTTGAACTCAGGAGCCGGGTAGTATTCTCCTTCTTATAGTCTCATTCCCACTACCACTGGCCAAGGGTATTGTTTGGCCTTGATGTGTGTGAGAAAAGTAAAAGGTAGAAAGCATGAGTCCAGTCAGCTTGTCTTTCATGTTCAGTGTTGGTAGGATCTCATGTTGCTGAGGGTGTGCAAAAAAGTGCACTCAAACACTCTTTGTGGGAGCACTCATTACCCATTGCCGTGGAGTCGATTCCGACTCATAGCAACTGTATAGGACAGAGTAGAACTGCCCCGTAGAGTTTCCAAGGAGCAGCCGGTGGATTCTAACTGCCGACCTTTTAGTTAGCAGCCGAGCCCTTAACCAGTGTACCACCAGGGCACCGTTTGAACACACATTAGTAGAACCTTTTGGGGGATGTAATGTGATGGAGGCAAAGTAAAAAACTGTGTCAGCCTTTGACAGAACTATAGTGTCGCTTCTAGAAAGTTAGCTTGCAGAAAGGATATAGGCCCAAGAATGTTTATAACTGCATCATTTTGTAATGGCAAAATGGGAAATAAAATCTGTAAAGGAATGGTCTCTGTGTGGCATAGACAGTTGGCACTCAACAACTAACAGAAAGGTTGGAGGTTTGAACCCACCCAGCGGTGCCTCTGAAAAAATACCTGGCGTTCTACTTCCCTAATGATTACAGCCAAAAAAACCCTATGGATCACAGTTCTACTCTGTAACACATGCAGTCATCGTGGGTTGGAATGGACTCAGACAGCAACGGCTTTGTTGTTGTTTTTTAGGAGTACTAGCAACTGTTTAAAAGAATAAAGTAGGTCTTTATGTACTGAGGTGGAAAAATGGCCACATTTTATGGTTAAGAAGTGTTCCAGAATAATCTCATTTTTGTGAAAGCCACACAGCATTTTATTTACAGATGTGTCTGTATGCATGTGCATCTGAAGATGGGTAAAGTAGGTCTAGCGGGATATATGCTGGATTGTTTCAGATGTCACCTCTGAGAAATGGTATTGGAGGTGAGGATGACTTTAATTTTTTTACTCTGTTTAGGTCTGTATTTTGAGACTTTTACAATGATCAATTAGTTTTAAATTAAATATGTTGTTTTTAAAAAAGCATGTACATTTCTGCTGGAGTTCTTGCCTCCTGGTGGAGGGCTGGGGTAGTGGGACTGTGACTGAGGATAAAAGAGACTTGTTGGAAATGCTGTTTATTATTATTAAAAAAGAAAGTAAAGCAACTATGACAAAGCATAAGCAGTTGTTGATTCTCTGTTTTTCTTGTGTGTTTTTAAATTTGTTAAAAAAGCAAATAAGAAAGTGTAAACTCCAGCAAAATCGAAGTTATAGTTTAAAAAACTGTACTTGATTTAAAATAAATGTTGCAGTTATTTTGAAGGACTTATTTAGGCAAATATCACACGATACCAATTTCATATATATTGCTTTTGAGATTTAATTACACATTTTGGCCAGGAGGTGAGCTTAGGATTTCTTTAAATTGACTCATTCTAGAACATAATTAATTTAACTTCCCTGTGAACTAAGCATACTTCCCAATTATAATTTTAAGAATCAATATATTATAATCCCTTACTATGTGTTGGACACTGTGCTAGAGACATTGTGTCTCTTACTCCTCATAATAAACCTATGTCATGGGTATTTCTCCGTTTCACAAATGTGGCAACTGAGGCTGAATGAAGTTACTATCCACCACCCCATTGTTGGAAAGCAGCAGATGCAGAATTTAACCCAGACCTCTTTTACCCCAACACCTGCATTCATGTATTTTGTAGGTATGTTTTTTTCTCTATAGTCACCCTTGCTGCATTTACCTTGTTCTAAAGAGGATTTATGGCATCTTACAAAATATAAATAACTATGATAGGATTTTTTTAAACTATGTTTATTTAAGTAGGACAAATGAAATTAGGTCAGGAATAAGGTTATATAATGTACTTTGATTTTTTTTTTTTTAATCTATGTATTGATTTTTCTAGGCCTGGTTGCAGCATGCCTGAAATTTGGGACGTAGAAGATCCTGCTAATGCCGGGAAGACTCCCTTATGTAACCTCTTGGTGAAGGAGTCAAGGCCTCACTTCACCACTGTGTTCCAGAACAGTGTTTACAAAGTCTTAGAAGTTATAAAAGAATGACTGCTACTGGAACTGCTGCCTGCACAGAGCTCCATCAGTAATGGTTTTAGCATTTTGCTAATAAGTCATACACTGTTTTTAATTCAGATCACAAAAACTTTTATAGATAACTGTTTTCAAATAGAAAACGTTTTATTTGGTGAATTTGAATACCATTCTGATTGTTAAAAAGTACTTATACCTTATCAATTGGTTATTATTTCATTGCATCCCTTAAAATTTGCTATGCAAATGAGTATGTGCTTGTACGACTTAAATATTTGTGCTTAAATGAGCAAAGCTACCTGTATAAAAGAAATATGGCAAGGATGATAATACAGTCCATTCTGAACTGTGTAGGGGCTGATTTTACAGTTCATGGCTATGGACACCCCTTGCTGCTGCTTCTGCCTCTTGCTATTGTTTTGGATATTTCAATAATTATTGTAAGCTTGTCAGTCATGTCAGCCCCGGTCATCAGCTTGAGTAAGAGTAGATGGGGCATAGACGTGGGTGTTTGTTATGTGGAATTACCTGTTTATTTCACTTCTTTAGGTTCTTTTTGTTTTCTGTTGTCCTTGTTAATGAAACATTTCCTACCCATTATTAATCCAAACTTCTGGTCTAGTGGTTTGGACAAATTCCTTTAACTATTAACTGTGCAGCATTAGTGTGTCTTCTCTCTGTCTCCTTCCGACAGTCTTCGTCAGATAAGTGCTATTTACTCATTTAGTTACTTACGAAGTACTTATTTTTTGTTAAAAAAAATTTTTCAGTGGCAACTCTGTTTTTCTCATTTTTAGTATTATTCAAATTTTTATATTTTAACTGTTAAATCACTTTTAAAATTTTTTATGTTTAATTGTCATTTTAAGAAAACCAATTTTGAACACCTACAAATATAATGCATTTAGAAACTAATGTGTATTTGAGTAGACATAATTTACAGTGGAACAGTAGGCTGTAGTATGTGGTAATTTTTCTTTTACTATTAAGATACAATAAAACATGACTAATTTTTCTGTCAAAAAACTAAATGAATAATGATAAATGAAGTGTTTATATTTTACTTTTAAATAAATGTCCCATCTTTAATGAGACAAAAACGTAATGTTATAAATTTGGTTCAGAAAACCATCATTTCACCATATGAGGAGTGAGCATATTCAGCCTTCCTCTTTATTTTGAAAAATTTCAAAACCTGCTTTGAATTCCTTGTATGAATTTTCGTTTCTTAGAAGTTAATTTGTGTGAAATGAGATTCTTCAGTATGGTAAATTCTCATAATTCTGAGAAACCATTTTAAGATTTTAAATTCTGAGCAAACCATGACTATGGCTGACTACACTATTTAATTACACAGTGTTCTCTTTATTAACTACAGGCAGATTAACCTCACTGTGGATTGTCCTTGAGCCCTGAGTCCTCAGGACTGGTTTCCGGTGCCCACTCCTGGGAGCCACTGAAGATCTGTTCTCTTTCTGCCTTCTTACCAGAGCCGAAGGACGAGCCTGGTCAGGGGGAAGCACTAGCTTTCTTATGTTAGGAAGCTGAAAGACAGCACATCCAGCTGAGGGGTGTTCCCTTGGTGTGGAGCATCCCCTGTCCCCAGAGCCGGGTCTCCTTCCCTAGAGTCAGCTGGGGAGATGCTACCTTTGTTCTCCAGATTCCCTGTCACTCTTTCATTTGCTGGTCTACTGGTTGATTTCTTAGGCTTTCGCTCGTTTCAGAAAATAGGAAGCAGCTGGGGAGTTGTAGATTAGGAGAAAAAATTTTGAGCAGCAGTGCAGCAATCCATCAAAATGGCAAGAGGGCACTGAGGCTGAGGGAGGATAGGAGGGACTCTCTCCCACCGTCCTCCGTGTTCGTCCATAGCTGTGGTGGGGATAAGTAGGACTGTGCTTGCCTTTATCAGCAGCTGTTCTCACCCAAATGTGGCTGATTGAGTTCACCCAGCACTTAGAATTTTTTTTTTTTTAAATCATACTTTTAAAGTTATTCTCCATTCTTCCCACCCTCCAATAATCCCCTTCCTAATAAGTTCACATGTCATCAATGGAATTCTGTACAGGAAAAAAAACGTTAAAATACTGTTATAACTGTTTCATATGCTGGGAAAGTTAGAAGTTGTCTTTTTTTTTTGAGAAGAATCTTTTTGTAACAGTATTAATATAACTCCACCAGCAAGCTCTGATGATATTTTAGGCAACTCTGTTTGGAACTGAGGCCTGGGTGGGTGAACTGCACCCTCAGCCTGGATCCTATCTGGTGGCAGCTGGTGCTGTGGACTATAAGTATCTTTTATGGCAACATGGAATAGAAGTAGGCTCAATATACATGACAAAACAGTATTCAGCCTCAGTATTTTATGTATTTTTAGCATTTAAGAATATTTTTGCTTTAGTGTGAGGAAAGTTAGGATGGGCAAGGAAGTGATAGGAATAGCTTTTACTGCTGTGACATTTGGAAAACAAAGTTGGGGCAGTATTTCTATAAAAAGACAAGCCTCTAAACAGACTTGGCAAGGAGAGTGTGGTGGTGTAAAGCAGGCCAATGACATTAGAGAGAGACTGAAAAGATGCATTAGGAATAAGGTGACATTGCATAAGAGGATTGTATTTTTGTGGATTTTATGCCAGTTGTTTACATGTACTATATATGTTAAATAAAAAAGATCATGAAACATAGGGAAAATGTTTTTCTTGACTGTTATTTTCATCCCCATCTTGACTGTGCATGCACATGTTCAACCTCACTCTACAGTCAGACAATATGAGCTGGCTTGTGGCTGATTGCAATCCTGGAAAATAGTGGGGAGGGAGTTATAACAGTGGGGTCCATGAAACTACTTGGGCCTCTTTCTTCGGTGATGGTGTAGTTTTGGGATTGCCCCTACTTTTCTTGTAACAGTGCCACTTACATTACTTTTCTCTATCCATTGCCTTCAAAGGACACAATAATTCATTAAAATCTTATTTTGGGGAATAATTACAGAGTTGCTGAAAGAAAGCTTTTCCTCATACATTAAGCCACAGACAGATTTGATGTCATAATATTTTCTAAATTATAACTCCATGGTCTTAATACATCAGCTTATTGTTTTGGCTACTTGGAAGAAAGTTTAGCTTGGTTCGTCCTTGTGTAATTAACTTCTTAACACAGTGACACCTTGATTCTCTGACATCATTAATGACGTTCTGTGTTCTAACACAGTGGTTCTCAAATTTAGCATGCATCAGAATCACCTGTATGGCTCGTTAAAACTCAGGTTCCTGGGCCCACCCTTATTGTTTCTCATTCAGTGGGGCTAAGGTGGGGCTTGAGACTTTGCATTTCTAACCAGTTCTCAGTCTGGGACCACACTTGGGAACTGCTGCTCTAATAGGTTGGAAAAGGCGACACCCCACCTCTGCCAGCACTTGTCCCACCAGGAAGATTGCAGGTTAGATGGGCCTTACATATATATTGGGAACTGAATTTGTCCAGCTCCTTCTGTTACCCGAAGCAGGTCCTACCCAGTGCGGCTTCTCGTCAATAAAGACACACCAAGGTGAGGAGGGAGGAAGAGCTTTTATTGCAAGTGCACAGGCAAGGAGCAAGGAATCAAGCTCCCAAACAAAGGGAGGCAGAACCGTTTATACCGTCCTTCATGAGGAAGTACAAACATCATGGGCTATAAGTTATAGTGCGCAGGCGCAGTAAGACAAATTGCATTTTCTTCCCTTAGTGTGTACAAAATGGCAGGTAAGTCCCATCCTGCGCGGAGATCTTAATATTCAATTAGGTCTTAATGAGGCTTAGGTTACTTTAGGACACTTTTGAGGCTAGTAAACTGGGTTTGACTAAGGCAGAAACAGCCACAGGCAGCACTCATGGTCTTTGACGACAATGGACAGGAAGGACAGGTTTTGCTTGATAACGGCTGAGCAGCTGCTGGCTGCCCTTGCTATCACTTCTTTGTTGCTTGGGGGTATTGCTTCAACTGAACTTGCAAGGACAAACAATGGGCATGGATATGGCTTATTCGCATTGTTTGGATCATTTAAATATTCTGAAGCTATAAACTGGATTTGGGTTGGGCCTGTTTGTTTTCTGTTCAGAGTTGGAAAAGAAATGAAAGTCCTTTGAAATTGAACTTCCTCGTGTAAAATTACTTTGTCTGGAATAATGTAGATAAATTTTAGTGATGTGTGTGGATTTTAGAAAATCATTTTCCACTTTATTACTTTTGTTTTGACCATAGAAATCCTCAATCTTCTGTCTATTGAAGGCAGCTAAGGATCAGCACTAGGTCACGGATCATCTGTTTCTCTCTTCTGCTTCCCCTTTTTCCTTCCCCCAACTAGAAGTTTCTAAGTCAGTAAAATTGTTCCCAATGCAGGAAAAGAGGAACTACTTTAAACTTCATTACATTCCTGAATGGGTCTTCATTTCACAGGACTGTATCAGTACAAATATGTTTTTACGTTCAAAGTTTCAGAGTACTTTAAGGCATAGAAAGATGTTGGAAACTTTTTCCTTTTACGTTTCCTCCCATGAGAGAAATTTTCAAATTCTGAATGAAAGTAATCGTTGAAGACTTTCCCTTAAGATTTTAAGCCATTGTAGTGTAAATAAGCGGTAAGATTTTTCTTATTTTGCAAAGAGAATAGGATTGATATTGGCTCTGCTTTCAAAGCAATGTTTTCTGTACTCAATTCTAACCCCAAACTCTAATTACTTTAAATAAGCATAATGTTGTCAAAATGACTTTTGCATAAATGGTAGTGTTACCCAGTATTCTGTTTACGCAGGCATGTTCATTTCAGTACAGCATAATAGCTTTCCATTGATTTTTACCTACCTGGCTTTTTTTTTTTTCTTTTTTGCTGTATGCAAATGTAATACCTTGAAAGAGCTGAGTTGTTATGCTGATTGCTTCAAAAGCTTTATCCTATTTCTAAAAAGTAGAAAGAAATGAAATGAGAAATGACCATTTCTAAATAGATTTGGCATCAGGCCATGGAAACTGATTAAAAAAAAAAAAAAATGCTTGAGGGCAGCTGTTTGGCTCAGCTTTATTGACCCAGCTCTCTTGTCTGGCTCTGTGGTTCTCTCCACCCCGGTGATGGGGACTTGCTCTTTGGCCAGGCCCCTCGGGTCTGTTGTCTGCATAAGGCCTGGCTGCAGTGCAGAGATGAGGCCTCCCTCTGACCTGGAAAACGCTCTTCCCAGAAGTGCAATTTTGTCACCTCTGCAGCACTTTTAAGATCTTAGTGAATTTGGCTCTTACAAAGATCCCTAGGGCAGTCATTCTCAAACTTGTGTGCACACTGGGATTACTTGGGGAGCTTTGAAAAATACTGAAGTCTGTCTCCCACCCTAGAGAATGGGATTGAATCAGTCTGGGATGTGACCTGAGAGGTGAAGTTTTTAAAAACCACAAACCCGTATCCAAACCCGTTGCCATCGAGTTGATTCCGACTCATAGCAACCCTATAGGACAGAGTAGAATTGCCCCATGGGGTTTCTAAGGAGCAGCTGGTGGGTTCAAACTGCCAATCTTTTAGTTAGCAGCCTGAGCTCTTAACCGCTGTGCCCCAGGGCTGCTTAAAAACCCAGGTGATTCTACTTTCGGGCTAACATTTTAGAACCTGTCTTCTCTGCTCTACACCCCTGGATATCCTTTCCAAGTCTTGGCCCAGACAAAGTAGGAATGTGGCCAGCAAGTTTCTTGTACATACTCGTTTTTATTATTAATACTTGGCTATTAATTTCTGTATTATTTCCGTTAATCACAGAACCTAGTGTTGCGTAGACTCTTTAAGGAAAGAATTCTGGGTTCAGTTATCGATATCTGCCATGAGAGGAGAGAGAGTGGTGACACAGGTGCCATATATTTGTGAACCCTGATTAGAGTGTCTGTGAACAATGGATCAGCTATAGGAACAAAAAGGAAGGACGAAAGGAAAAAGGGAAAGAATATGAAAATCACTTTGACAATTTAGTATTAATGTGGAGAAGAATTAGGTTTCCTCTCTTTGCATATGCTGCTTTGTTTTCCCGGGAATATGCTTTTCTTGATCAGTATATACTTCAAGAGCCAGCTTGAATGTCACCTCCTGTGAGAAGCCTTCCTGGACTGCCTACCCCGCTCTTCATGTAGCCATAGCCCCTACATTGTACACGTTTATTAACATGACTTTGTCTATTGTGTCCTTACAAACATCGTATGTCTGATTCCACTCTGAATCCATGGTGCCTAGCACAGTTTCTGGCAAGTGGTTATGTTAATGATTTTTTTTTTTTTTTTTTTT
>NW_004444073.1:3293812-3295977 GCF_000243295.1 Trichechus manatus latirostris
TGGCTTAGTTTTTCGGATCTTTGTTGTGGAGGGACGGCGTGGTGCTTCTGCCTAGACCGCCATCTTGCCGGAGACCGGTGTTAATGATTTTTTAAATAAAATATACTCTATACAACAATTTATGTCAGATGACCCTAAAATTATTTTTAGAAGAAATGGAACTTTATGTATTCCAGCTGTGGAGAGGAAATAATATGGAAATACAGGGCATCTTCAGGTGAGACTGATATCACAGAAAGGAGAAAAAATCCTTGACAAACAGCTAAACAAAAATTAACTTCATAACATATCCTGACTACGTATCTCAGTACATTCAGTCATGGCTAGTGATCGTATGACTGTATTGGAAAGGGGAGGACTCTCATTGGCCTGGCTTGGGTTGCGTGGCCCAGAGAACAGAATACTATGACAGCCAGGGAGCAGGGAATTCGGGATTGGTAATCCCACCAGAATTACTTGGTTGATGTGGGGGAAGGAAGGGTTTCCCAGAGGATGGGGAGAAACTGACATGTTACTAGATGACAATGTGAAGTAGACAAAACAATGACAGCAGTCACACCATATTGTTTAATAGAGACAACTAAATTGGAATCCTGGATCCATGCTGTATAACTTTATGAAATAGATCATGTTTCTTAATTCTGAGAATTAGTTTTCTTATCTTTCGAAAGGGTATGCCTTGTAGGATGGTAATTAGAAGTAGGAGAAATAGACAAATCCACCTCACAGTGTGAAGTTTTAACATACCTTTCTCTCAGAAGTTGATATAATAAGTAGGTGACAACAAAACAATCAGGCCAAAAAAAAAAAAAAATCGGTAAGGCTATACGTGATTTGAATAATAAGAAAAGCAATCTTAATGGCCATGTATAGGCCACTGCACCCAACAAATGCAGACTGCACATTCTTCTCAAACGTGGGACATTTACAAGCATTTACAATAGAGCATGAACTCTATGAAGACAAGATTTTTTGATCTATTTTCTTCACTGATTTAATTCAAGAACTGAGAACAGTACCTGGCATATATAGCTGCTCGATCTTCGTTGAATGAAACATTGATCATATATAGGGTCAATTCTCAGTTCTCAAAAAAAAGATTGAAAGCACTTAAGTTACAAATCAATAAAAAAAATGAAGAAACAATTTTAAACGAGTCAAAGAAGAATTCATAATGAGAATTAGAGAAAAAAATAGAACAGTGCTATTATACAAATAGCTTGTGGAGTGTCATTAAAGTAACGCTAAAGATTTTTAGCATAAAATGCATAGATTAGGTTAAAAATCAATGAACTCAAAGTTTAACAGCAGATAAACCGTCCCCCCTCCAATGCTGAAGGAAAGAATGGAAAGATATTGATGAAATAGACTTCAAATATACATTAAAAGAAATCAAAACCAAAAGATTATTTCAAACCATTTATAATCAAGAGAAAAGAAAGAAGGCATAAAAAATTAGGAATGGCAAACTACAAAAGCTATAGTGAGTAAAGATAACCCAAGAACATTATGAAAAACTTTGCCAGTAAATTTCCACACTAAATGAAGTGGCTAAATTCCTAGAAAAATACAACTTAACAGAACTGATCCAAGAAGAAATAGAAATTAGGAACCATCTTACCACCAGTAAAGAATTTGAATTAATAGTTTAAAAAAAAGAACTCCCCTCAAAGAAAACAACAGATCCAGACTGTTTTCTACGCTGCTTCTACTAAACTTCAAGATACTGATTATTTTAATCTTTCGGAGAGCTCAGTTTTTCTTTTAATGCTACTGCAACACAAACACTTAAAGACCAGAGTAGGATCAGTAAAGAAGAATTGGAGACCTATTACACTCATGAGCAAAGATGCAAACAAGTACAAGGAATAACTTAAACATAAGATGTAAAATTACCAATTCTATTCAAACTGATCTAGTTTTAATCAAAATCCCAGTAAGAATTTTTTTTTGTACTTTAGATGAAGGTTTACAGAACAAATAGTTTCTCATTAAACAGTACACATATTGTATTATGACGATGGTTAACAACCACACGGCATGTCAACACTTTCCATTCTCAACCTTGCGTTCCCTATTACCAGCTTTCCTGTCCCCTCCTGCCTTCTAGTCCTTGTCCCTGGACTGTTGTGCCCCATTAGTCTCTTTTTGTTTTATGGGGCTGT
>NW_004444073.1:3296875-3298000 GCF_000243295.1 Trichechus manatus latirostris
TGCTGCAATGAATATGGGTGTGCATATGTCTATTTGTGTGACGGCTCTTATTTCTCTAGGATATATTCCTAGGAGTGGGATTGCTGGATCGTATGGTATTTCTATTTCTAGCTTTCTAAGGAAGCGCCGTATCTTTTTCCAAAATGGTTGTATCATTTTGCGTTCCCACCAGCAGTGCATGATAGTTCCGATCTCCCAGCAGCCTCTCCAACATTTGTTATTTCCAGTTTTTTTGATTCGTGCCAGTAATGCTGGGGTGAGATGCTATCTCATTGTGGTTTTGATTTGCATTTCTCTAATGGCTAGTGATAACGAGCATTTCCTCAAGTGTCTGTTGGCCGCTTGAATGTCTTCTTTGATAAAGTGTCTGTTCATTTCCTTTGCCCATTTTTTAATAGGATTATTTGTCTTTTTGTTGTAGAGGTGTTAGATTTTCTTGTAGATTTTAGAGATTAGACCTTTGTCTGACTTGTAATGTCCAAAAATTTTTTCCTAGTCTGTAGGTTCTCTTTTTACTCTTTTGGTAAAGTCATTTGATGACCATAAGTGTTTAATTTTTAGAAGATCCCAGTTATCTAGCTTATCTTCTGCAGTTGGTGTGTTGTTGGTTATGGTTTGTATCCTGTTAATGCCATGTATTAGGGCCTCTAGCATTGATCCTATTTTTTTCTTCTATGAACTTTATCGTTTTTGGCTTTCTATTTAGGTCTTTGATCCATTTTGAATTAGTTTTTGTGTATGATGTGAGGTATGGGTCCTGTTATATTTTTTTGCAGATGGACATTCAGTTTTGCCAGCAGCATTTGTTAAAAGAATATCTTTCCCACATTTGATGGACTTTGGGACCTTGTCAAAGATCAAGTGAACGTAGGTGGATGGATTTACATCCAGGTTCTCATTTCTGTTCCACTGGTCAGTGTCTCTGTTGTTGTACCAGTACCAGGCTGTTTTGACTACTGTAGCTGTATAGTAGGTTCTGAGGTCAGGTAGTACGAGTCCTCCTACTCTATTCTTCTTCTTCAATAGTGCTTTACTTATCCGGGGCGTCTTCCCTTTCCATATAAAGTTAATGATTAGTTTTTCCATCTCTTTGAAGAATGTTGTTGGTATTTCGATCGAGATTGC
>NW_004444073.1:3299753-3362429 GCF_000243295.1 Trichechus manatus latirostris
AGTTTCCATGTAATTGATTTTTTTTTCTCCTTGCTCTTTCTTTTTTTAATTTCTACCTTGATGGCATTGTGGTCAGAGAATATACTTTTTATTATCTCAACGTTTTGGGTCTTGTTGAGGATTGCTCTGTGGCCAAAGACGTGGTCCATTCTGGACAACATTCCATGTGCATTGGAAAAGAATGTGTACTTTGCAGTTCTTGGGTGTAGTGTTCTATATATGTCTATGAGGTCAAGTTGGCTGATTGTGCCCTTTAGGTCTTGTGTATCTTTGCTGAGTTTCTTTGTAGATGTTCTCTCCTTTACAGAGGGTGGTGTGTTGATGTCTCCTACTATTATTGTGGAACTGTCAATTTCTCTTTTCATTGTTGTTAGAGTTTGTTTTATGTATTTAGGAGCCCTGTCATTGGGTGAGTAGATGTTTATTTTGGTTATGTCTTCATGATGGATCGCCTCCTTAATCATTATATAGTGTCCTTCTTTGTCTTTTATGGTGGATTTTGTTTTAAAGTCTGTTTTATCTGAGATTAATATTGCCACTCCTGCTCTTTTTTGGTAACTGTTTGCTTGATATATTTGTTTCCATCCTTTGATTTTTAATAAATTTATGTCTTTGTTTCTAAGGTGTGTCCCTTGTAGACAGCCTATTGATGGATCCTGTTTTTTTCATCCATTCTGTAACTCTCTGTCTCTTTATGGGTGCATTTAGGCCATTTACCTTCAGTGTAATTATTGATAGGTGTTAGTTTATTGCTGTCATTTTGTATTTCTTTTTTTTTGTGGTGCTGACGTTTTCTTTGTTCCTTTTACTCTCCTGTGCTGAATTTCTTTTGTTTGTGTATTTTTTTTCATTTCTTTTGTTTTTGTAGGTTTTGTTTTTACTTATGTTTTTCTTCTTTATTTTGATGAATAGGTTTCTTAACTTTCTTTGTGGTTACTTTGAAATTGACCCTTATCTTCCTAGGTTTGAAAAAGTCTGTTATTACTTGGTTTCGCCTTGCTTTCCTCTCCATTAGAAGGTTCTATACCTACATGGTTCATTCCCTCTTTTATTGTTCTGATGTTGTTGTCATTTTGAGATTAACCTCTGGTTCTCTGTTGTAATTCTTCTGGTTTTGGATAGTCCTTGAGAGTTCATTTCCTAGGTTGGTATCTGGCTGGTACAATCCTGCATCCTAGATTCAGCCTGTGGTCTGATGTTGTTTGTTCTCAGATCGAAGGGCTCCCTTTAATAATTCTTGTTAGTTTGGTTTGGTTTTTACATAGTGCCTTAATTTCTGTTTATCTGGAAATGACCTAATTTCAACATCATATTTGAATGAGAGTTTTACATCATATATTATTCTTGGCTGGCAATTTTTTTCTTTCAAGGTTTTATATATGTCATCCCATTGCCTTTTTGCTTGCATGGTTTCTTCTGAATAATCTGAGCTTAGTCTTATGGTTTCTCCTCTGTATGTGACTTTTTGTTTTCTCGAGCTGCTCACAGGATTCTTTCGTTTGTCTTCAGTTTTAGTGAGTGTGATTATGTTATGCCTTGGTAATTTTCTTTTGGGGTCTATCCTACATGGGGCTTGTTCAGCTTCTTGGATGGCCAGCTTTTCATCTTTCAAGATATTGGGGAAGTTTTCTGTCAGCAGTTCTTCAATGATCCTCTCTGTGTTTTCTGCTTTCTCCCCATTTTCTGGAACTCCAATCACTCACAAATTTTTGCTTTTGATTGTATCCCACATAATTCTCAGGGTTTCTTCATTTTTCTTTGTTCTTTTTTCTGATTTTTTCTCAAACAGAGTTATATCAAAATATTTGTCTTGAATTTTGCTGATCCTGTCTTCCATCATTTCATACCTGCTCCTCATCCCTTCTATGACACTGTCCATTTTGGAAATCTTGTTATTTATCTTTTGGATTTCTAATTGTTGTTTTTGTATGATTTCTAGTTGTAAAAACATTTATTTCAGCATTTTGTTCCTGTATTATTTTCCCAAATTCTTCCCTTTTTTGGTCTGTATTTTCCATGAATTTGCCTGCCTTTTCCATGAGTTTGTCTGTTTTTTCCTCATTTTTGTCTGCTTTTTGCTTTAACTGTTAGATAGCTCTGAATATTAGAGATCTGAATTCCCTATCAGGTAGTTCTAGTGCCCTGTCTTCTACTGGAAAGTCATCTGGTGTTTTATTTTGGATGCTTACTGGAACCATCCTGTCCTGTTTTTGTATATGTTTTGATATTGTCTACTGTCTTTGGGACATTCAGTAGTCATTTTCCTCATTTATTGATCGTAGATTTGTTTCTTTCATCCTGCTTTTTTGTTTTATTTGGTTATGGCCGAGTAGGGAGGCTGTGCGAGCTTTGTTGTTTGCTCATCTGTAGGCCTGATAGTTTTCACCTCCTTTTCCAATGGGCAGGGTCAGTAGCTCAGGTATTGTATAGCAGGCAGGTCCAGCTGAAGGGGAGTTGCTGGGATGGGTTGTTTGTGGCACATACTAGGGCTGACAGGGCTGGCTGGGAATCAGTGCAGGGCAGGTTTCAGTAGGCCGTGCCTGTGCTGCTTAGGTGTGTGATGTTCAGCACACGGTGTAGGTAAGCCGGAAGGAGGGGGGAGATTTTGGTGTGTGGAGCTAAGATGGATATGGGAAAGAGGGGACAGAGGAACAGGAGCCAAAAACATACACACATACAAACAAACAAAAAAGAGTGCTAAGGGAGCTTGCCATTGGAATGGAGAGATAAGAGACAGAAATAGAGAAAAACAAGAAGGAAGAAAAAAGAGTAAAAGAGAAAAAATGAATAAATAAAAATTAGGGGGAAAAAAAGATCCCCCAGGGATCCACCAGTGCACCTGTGAGGACTGGGGAAGTTGCTCCCAGGCCATGAAGTACAGCCTGGCTAGAAAGGGTAGCAGTGCCCACAGGGCCAGGTATTCAGGCGACAGGAAGAGAAGGTAAGTTTAGAGAGAAAAGAAACTGAGAAATGAAGAAAAACAAAAAGGCATAAAGAGAGAGAAGAAAAGAAAACAAACAAAAAACAAAAGCAAGAAAAAAGAAATGCCTCCAGGGATGCCACTGCATGTGTCCACAGAGTAAGGGAGTAGCTCCCAAGCCATGTACTACTGCCCAGCTAGAGGGGCTCCCAAGCCGAGAAAAGAAAAATAAAACAAACCAGAACAGAAGAAATCAGAACAGAGCCCCCAGAGGTCCCACCAGCATGGTAGCACAGGCTGGGAAGCCGTTTTACAGTTGAGCAGTGTTTCACACCCTTTCAGGAAGAAACAAGGATGACACACAGAGCCAGGTATTTGAGAGAAGGAGGGGGAGATGGTGAGAGGAAGGAGGAAATCTAAAGATGCAGAAAAAAGCAACACCAGCAGCCAACAAATGGCACTCAGGGAGCTGGCCAGTGCGCGTGGGTGGAATCCAAGCGTCACCAGGGTGGAGCTGGTTCTTCCCAGCCAAGAGACTATGGCTGCAGGAACCAGAGGAGGCCGAGTGAGGATGAAGAAGGGTGTGGGGTGGGAAAGCATATATCACTGGTTACCAGTTGTTCTGCCTTCTTCTGGAAGCTCCATTAAGCTGCTTTCTCATATCCGCTGTTTGCCGATCTCCGATAGGAGTCCAAGATGGCAGATTCATGCTGCAGTAGCTGATAGGGGACCTCTGCATGTGTCTCTCCTCGCTCTCTGTTCTTTGTCAGTTTCTTATTCCATTCAGTGCTTGGCTGAGTTCTTTATCTCTTCATTTGATGCTTAGGGTTTCAGGATTGATGTGTCTCTGTTTGACTTAGTTTTTCTGATCTTTGCTGTAGAGGAATGGTGTCATGCTTCTTTCTATAGCACCATGTTGCCCTGAAGTCCACCAATGGGAATTTTTATGGAACCTGACAACCTGAACCTAAAATTTATATAGGTGAAGAAAAATCAAGACAAGTCTGAAGAAAAACATGAGGTAGGAACATTTCTACTACCAGATAGCAAGATTTGTTACAACAGCTGTAGAGTTATTGGCACAGGTGTATACAAACTGACTAACAGAACAAAATAGATAGCTCAGAAATAAACACGTGCATATATTTAATAAATGCAGCTGTGACAATTGGTTATCCATATAGAAAACAATGAAACTGAGTCCCGTCTCACATCATACACAAAAATCAAATTCTAGATGGATGAAAGACCTAAACAGGAGAAACAATACTATAAAACTTAGAAGAAAATGAAGGATAATAACTTAAAAATTTTTTTTCTGTTGTGTTTTTGGTGAAAGTTTACATTCACATTTAACAATTTCTACATGTATTGTTCAGTGACATTGGTTTACATTTTTCACAGTGTCAACATTCTCATTTGCATTCTGGTTGTTCTGTTTCTATTAATCTAGCTTCCCTGCCCCTCCCTTACCTTCTCATCTTTGCGTTAGGGTAAATGTTGACTGTTTGGTCTCATACAGTTTTTTTAAGAGCACAGTACTCACAGGTGGTATTGTTTATTTTATGAGCTAATCTGTTATTTAACTCAAAGGTGACCTCTGGGAGTGGTTTCAGTTTCAGGTTTAAAGGGTATCTCAGGGCAACAGTCTAGGGGGTCCCTCTGATCTCTACTGGCCCAGTAAGTCTGGCCTTCTTAAGAATTTTAGTTTTGTTCTACGTTTTTCTCCCATTCTATCTGGGGCCATCTATCGTGTCCCTGGTCAGAACAGTCAGTAGTGGTAGCCAGGCACCATCTAGTTCTTCTGGTCTCAGGATAGATGGGGCTGTGGTCTATATGGGCTAAGATAATATCTTTATGTACTCAAGATAGAGATGGATTTTCTAAAACCCAAAATAAGTGTAAAGGAAAAAAAACAGTGATAAATTTACTATGCTATGGTTAATAACTTCTGTTTACTAAGACACTATAAAATATTTACAACCTGTATACCTGACAAAAAGAAGCCCTTGATGGCTCAGTGGTTAAGTACTTGGCTGTTAACCAAAAGGTTGGTGGTTTGAACCCACTAACCCCTCCATGGGAAAAAAGACATGGCAATCTGCTTCTGTAAAAATTTACAGTCTTGGAAACCCTATGGGGCAGCTCTACTATGTCTTATAGGGTTGCTATAAGTCAAAATTAACTTGATAGCACACAACAGCAACAAAAACCTGATAAAATATTAGTATCCAGAATGAAGAACTACTACAAACTAGTAAGAAACAGGCAAAGAACCTGTTAGAAAAATCGTCCAAGTAACATGGATATTTCAGAGAAAAAGATGCAAATATCTTATAAATATAAAAAATGACCAACCTTATTCATAATTAGGAAAGTACAAAATAAAACCATAATGATATCACTTATAACTCACGACATTTGTAACAATTTTAAAGTACTGGGGAACAGGTGAGACATCCAAAACTCTCCTTCACTCCCACTGGAGTGTACCCATTATAAAAATAAACAGCATTACCTAATAAATCTGAGAATAACAGACTCTGACCTAGAGTCTCCACTCCTTGGATATATACCCCAGGAAAGTTCCTACACATGTGTAGACACATAGAAGATACTCACTGCAGCATTGTTCAAAACAGCAGAAAACCAGGAAACCACTTGAAGTTGTGTCTGTGGGAAATAGTAGAATAGATAAATACATTGAGATCATCCCACGGGATCCTATTGAGTATGTAAAACTGTAAACCAGCTATGGGCCACAACATGGATGATGCTCCAGAAAACACTGCTAAGCAAAATTCCTTTCAGTAGAATATACATGATGCTATTTCATCTACGTTGTTGTTGTTGTTAGTTGCTGTCGAGTTGATCCCGCTTATGGCGAAGCCATGTGTGCAGAGGAGAACTGCTCCACAGAGTTTTCAAGCAGGTGTTGGGCCTGTCTGCTGAGGTTCCTCTGGGTAGGTTTGGACCACCAACCTTTCAGCTAGTAGTCGAGTGCCTAACCATTTAAAAACATATAAAGTGAAACAATATATTTTTAAGAGATGAATCATGATAACATGAAGAAAAGTAAGTGAATGATAATCACCAAATTAGTGATTATCTCTCAAAGGATGGGATTGGGAAGGGGCACATGGGAATCTTCAAAGTTGAAGGTTATGTTCTTATTTGAAATTGAGTGGTGGGTACATGGATTCTATTTTATCAAAATCATTTATAGCTTACCCATATTTTATAAATACTCTTCAGCATCTATTCAATATTGGAAAGACAAACGAATGCTCTCCTAATGCATGTGAAAATGACAAGCCACAAGAAGTGTGGCAGAAATTCGAAAGAAGGAGATCCTTAATTTCTCCTGCAAACACAATTTTAAATAATATTTCCCTAGGTGCTTGGCAGATGGCGGATTCTCCCTTCATTGTGAAGGGGCTAACTGAATGAAGGGAACAGATGTCCGGTTTAAAAGGCCAGCAGTGACCACGTAGGATAATAAAACCACAGACTGTTAGAAGAAAGGTTTGCAGACAAGGTTGAAGCCAACATCTTTTTTTATACAGGGGAAGAAACTGAGGATATGGGAGGGGAAATGAATTGCTCAAGCTCATGCTGGCACTTAGTAATAAATCTGAAATTGGAAAGTTGGCCCCTGGCTCCTAGATCGTTCAAGGCATTCCATCCACCATGGTAGGGTGGAAAGAACAGGGGCTTTGGAATGTAGGCTCTGATACCTGGCTGTATGCAGTTACATCTCAAGCTGTCAATTTCCTCCTGGGTAAAATGTGGCTACGAAGCACTGGTGGGTCAGTGGTAGAATTCTTGCCTTTCATGCAGCAGATGAGGTTAGATTCCCGGTCAATGTACCTCATGTGCAACCACATGTCTCTCAGTGGAGGCTTTTAGGTTGTTGTGATGCTGAACAGGTTTCATTGGAGCTTGCAGATTAAGACGGACTAGGAAGAAAAGCCTAACCATCTACTTTGAAAATCAGCTGGTGAAAACCCTGTGGCTCTCAGTGGTTCGGTCTGTAACTGATGATCATGGGGATGGCGTAGGGCTGGGCAGAATTTTGTTCCATTGTGCATGGGGTCATCATGAATCTGGGGCTGACTTCACGGCAGCTAACTACAACAACAAAATGAGAATAAGAAATTCAGTTTCATGTGGCTGTTATGAGGATTTGCACGAGGTATTGTATGTGAAAGTTTTATACGCATTGCTGTCGAGTCAATTCCAACTCCTAGTGACCCTATAGGACAGAGTAGAACTATCCCATAGGGTTTCCAAAGCTGCACATCTTTACAGAGGCAGGCTGCCACATCTTTCTCTCATGGAGTGGCTGGTGGGTTTGAACCATCGACCTTCTGGTTAGCAGCTGAGCTCTTAACCACTGCGCCACCGGGGTTCCTTAGAAGTTTTATAGTCAGAGTTACTCAGTGCTAGTTCCCTCCTTTCCATGCTGTCCATGATGGCACAGAGGAGGAGGCTGAGATGGTATGGACGTCCTCAGCCAGCACACACCCAGTCAGGAGAGAGAAGTTCTGGCCTTCTCTGGGTGTGCTTGCACATAGAAGGGCACATTGGGTATTTCTAGCTAAATGCTTATGTCCCTTGCTTTTTGTTTTTGCTACTCACACTGAATTTATTTCTAGTTCCAGATGACTAGGCATTCATTTTGCATTTGTGCTAATAATCATTGCAGTTCCCTGTTTACTCCACACACACAGCGCTTTTGTTATCACCACAGAATCCCCGGGGGAACCAAAAGAATCAAACTGAAAAAGATTTCGGCCCTGAATCAATTTCCTGGAGCCGGGAGGCTTTATCACTCATGGTCTGAGTGCAAAGTGTTTTCATTTCTTTGGAGGAACGACTGACTTCTTTATAGATGTCTCCCTCCACCCAGCCTCCCATTGCCTGCTATTTTCACCGGGCTTTGGGATCTTAGCCTGGGTTGAAAAGAACTGGCAGGACACCCCTACCCTTGGGGGCACTATGCAATGCCATCTCTTTGTTCCTACTCAGAATCTTGTTTTTTGGCCCAAAGAAGAGGTGGGGGAGGCTGAGGCTTTGTGGTATTCACGTGGGGCCATTGAGAGGTCAGCTGCAGGATGCCAAGCAGATCGTGACCCAAAAATATGGCTCCCACTGCCTATCAAAAGCTCATTGAGCGTGCAGCCCCTTTTCCTTAAATTCTCCAAATACTTCCAGCACAAGCATGCAGCATACCACAGACTTCCACTGAAGTTGGAGTGAGAAGAGGAGCTATATCGTGGTACTGCCACTGAGCCGCCATTTCTACAGTGGGGAATTTATCACTGGCTGAGCTGCCTTCCTCAGCCCCTGCCCCCTGCCCCGTTGCTGGCCACTGTCCCTTGGCCCACTCACTCTCGTTCTTTCTCTGGTCCACGGCCCCCTCATTTCCAGCCACTGGAGAGCCACCTCTGGTCAAATCCTAGATTCCCCTTACTTCATTATGCAAAGCAATTTATCTCTTCTTTGTCTCAATGTCTCCTCATCTAGGTTGTCTATGCCCAGGAGCCTTCATGCTTATAGTCAAACACGTCCACTAGCTTGTTTTTTCCCAACCAGAGGAGCAGAACTCTTTTTAAGATGAATTCTCTGATCGTCAATCTTAAATTACAGGCAGCTTTAAGAAATAAGATCTTCCCCTCTTTTCCTGAATCACAGTGCCGGGCACAGATGAGTAAATCAGGACTTGTAGATCTTATTACTAACCATTATTAATCCCGAAAACCTCCGAGGTTTTCCTCTCAGGTGACTCCCCACTCCTCTAGCCATCATTTCTTACTGTTCTCTTTGTTTTTCACTGAGAGTAGGCATAATTCAACCAAACACATGGAGATTAAAAAGTCTTTTTTGGGGAAGTGGTGAATCCTGTCAAAATAGTCTGGGCTCCACATCTGCTCCCTTCATTCAGCTTCTGTGTCAGGTAGGCCTGGCTGGGTGAGAGGGGCTGGGGGCTTTGCTCAGCAGGCAGTGTGGGTGGGAGAGGGTCTGTCACTCCAGGCAGAGCCAAAGGCTGTCTTCTGAGCTGAACAGGCAAATGGCTAAGTGATGACAGAGAAATGGCTGCCAACTCCAAGCTGGATTGCCCTTCTCAGAGCATACACAGCACTGTCTTCTCAGAAGGCATTTCCACAGTGAGCTCGCTCTCTCTGCCGAAGCTCATGACCCAAAGATGTGATTCCTGTCTAAATGCCCAGGCATCCACTGCCTCATGGAGTTGTAGAGCTTTATCCTGGGGAAAAAAGTTCAAAGTGAAAGACAACGTTGTTGTCTGTGAGATTTATTTTGGAAGGATATGACATTCCTAGGGGGAATTCCAGGAATTTCAAGTTTTCTGGGTGAATGCTGAGGAAGGATACTGAGCTTATTCCAGAAGACTTAAATATTAGCCTCTGTTCTGACACTAACATCCTGTGTGATCTTAGGCAAATTACTTTCCTTCTCTGGACTTTTGTTTTCTCACCTATAAAGTGAAGAAATTGAATGGGATCAATAATTTTCAAATTGTGTTCCAAAGATCCTGCAATCAATATGTTGGGGAAATGCTGGGATACAGATGACTTAAAACAGAATACTTTAGTGATGCCCTTCTCAGAATCTTTAATGTTCACTGTGACTTTCCAAGACAGGGGTAATGTTCAAGTTTCCTTAACCAATCACAAATCTTCTAGTGAGGCAGGGGTTGTTCAAGCTACTTATGACTTTATTGGCAATAATGATGCCGTCGCAGGACATTTAGCTCCACAGCTCAAGAAGTGAGAAGTGGGGCGATGCCAAGAAGGGCAGCACAAGTACTGAAGAGACAGAAAGTGAGACCTAGGAGAATAGAATCAATGGAAATGGGAATGTTAAATTGGGAGGAGAAATGAGTAAAGACAATTTGATTGATCTTCAACTATATAAAGGGCTTTAATGAAGAGTTGGAGGTCATGGAAGACCAGGTGAAGGAAAAGTAGCTTAAAATTTAAAAAAGAAAAAAATATTGCATATTTTCTCATTTCATTACCATTTCCAGTGCTCTTTATTCCTTTGTGTAAATCTAGATTTCTACATCATTTTCATTCTGTCTGGAGACCTTTAACATTTCTTGTAGTGCAATTTTCTTTCATTTTTTGTGCTTCTGAAAATGTCTTCATTTTGCCCTTGTTTTGAAAGATATTTTTGCTGAGTATATAATTCCAGGTTGACATTTTTTTCTTTCAGTATGTTAATGATTTTGCTTCACTGTCTTCCTGCTTTCACTGTTTCCAAAAAATCTGCTGTCATCCGTATCTTTGCTCCTCTTGTATGTAATATGTCTTTATTCTCTGGCTACTTTTAAGATTTTTCCCTATTGTCACTGGCTTTAAGCAGTTTAATTGTGATATGCCTTGGTGTGGTTTTCTTTATGTTTCTTATGCTTGGATTTCATTGAATTTCTTTTATCTGTGGGCTTATAGTTTTCATCAAATTTAGAAAAATTTCAGTCATTATTTCTTTAAATATATTTTCTGTTCACATCGCCAACCTTGTTTCCTTTGAGGTCAACAATTACGTGTTTATTAGGCAGCTTGTAACAGTAATTGTCCTGCAGCTCACCAATACTCTTCTCTTTCTTTATTTTGGTGGGGGATTCTTTTCTTTCTGTGTCTTTCATTTTGCACAGTTTCTATTGCTATGCCTTCAAGTTCACGAATCTTTTCCTCTGAAATGTCCACTCTGGTGTGAATGCCATCTAGTGTATTTTTCATCTTGGACATTATAGTTTTCATTCCTAAATTTCCATTTGGGTCTTTTTAATATCTTCCATGTCTCTATGTAACTTTTGAACATATGGAATACAGTTATAATGTTTTACTGTCCTTCTCTGATTGTTCTGCCATCTGTGTCAGTTCTAGGTAGGTTTCTATTGATTGATTATTCTTCTCATTATTGGTCATGTTTTCCTACTTCTTTGCACAATGAATTGTCTTTGATTGGATGCCAGACATTGTGAATTTTACCCTGCTTTTTGTTGATATTTTTGCATTTCTATATTCTTATACTTTGCTATGAGATACAGTTAAGTTACTTTAAAATGTTTTGATCCTTTTGGATCTTGCTTTTATGATTTTTTTCAGGTGGGTCTAGAGCCCTGGTGGAGCCCTGGTGGTGCAGTGGTTAAGTGTTCAGCTGCTATCCAAAAGGTCGGCAGTTCGAATCCACCATTCACTCCTTGGAAACCCCATGGGGCAGTTCTACTCTGTCCTGTAGGGTCACTATGAGTCAGAATCGACTCGAACGCAGTGGGTTTGGTTTTTTGGTTTCGTGCACTATGCAATCAAGGGCTGCTTATTCCCTGTTACAAAGACGTGACTTTCCTGAGTACTCTACCCAATGTGCTATAAATTATGTATTTTTCTAGTCTGGCTGGCAGAAATAGGCACTATTCACAGTCCTGTGTGAGCACTGGGCACTGTTCTCTAATACTTTCAGATGTTTGTTTCCAGCCTTGGGTAGCTTTCTTACACACATGTGCTGATCCGTGCTCTGCCGCATACTCGAGAAGGAACTCTGCAGATTTGTATAATTTATTGGCTTAGTACTTCTTTGGGAAGTTCAAGGGGTTGGAACCAGGCATACCTGTCATTCAGGGTTTGAATGACAGTCCCAAACCCACATCTTTCCTTGATTTGAGGGCCAAGACAAAGAGAATAAGTCTCTGCCCCAGCAGAAGTGATCTAATTGGCTTTGTTTGAGTCATGTGACCACTTCTGGCTCAATTACTGTTTCCAGGGGAATAAATTATTTGTTACCCTGATTGTTTAGTTTGGAGCTTGTCCTGTAGCCTCTCCTCCCCACCCTCTACCATGATGGGCAGTTTTACTAGAATCACATACAGTGAAGAAGGAACACTGGGCAGTTAAAAATTTACCTTCCAAACAAAAGGGCGCTATACCAGATAGTTTTGCAAGACTTTCACCTACTCTAAAAATTCATGATTCTAAGGACCAAACTGTATTAAAAGGATTAGAAAAGTATCAATTATAAGGTTTCAAACAATACATAATAAATCGATCTACTTCTTAGGAATTGTTTCTTAGGCTTTGACTGCTTTCCTGATTTTTGAAGTTATGCATGCTTATTATTGAAAACTTGGAAAACCAAGAAAACCCCATTACTCAAAGGGGACCGCTGATAACATTTCAGCGCAGGTCCACATCGCTAAAGAACTTGATTGATTTGAATTAAAAGAAAGCATACCTGAATGAAGATTGCTGCTAATTCTCTTGATCCTTCGTGCCCGTAAACTGCATTGAATACCAAATCTTGGCATTTATGCTCCTGGCAACAGTGATCAGATTTTTCAATTAATTGTGGCAGGTGGGTACTTTTGAAGGTCTTATTCTTCTAATTACTTACTAGCTGATGCTCTGCATTGTGCTTTGTTCAATAAGATACACAACATTAATGTGCAGTCACTGCTGCTGCATCCTGCTGCTTCAGAGCCTCACCATCATCTGTATCTTCATATCCCTCTGAAGGATCTTATCTATCAACAGAAATGGTGAGCGATGGATTGGACGGGAATCAAAAATCTAAACCCATTGTTGTTGACTTGATTCTGACTCATGGGGACCCCATGTGTTACAGAGTAGTACTGCTCCACAGAGTTTTCTTGGCTGTAATCTTTATGGAAGCAGATTGCCAGATCGCCACCGGGTGGATTCGAACTGCCAACTTTTAGGTTAGTAGACAAATGCAAACCATTTGCCCCGCCTAGGGACTTGTGAGTTGGGTAGAACCTATGGTTAATTTTATGTTAATTCTATACGTCCACTTCCTCATTCGTCACTCATTTATTCAACAACGTTTTATGAAGTTTTTACTGTCTTCCAGTTTCTAACAGAGTAGTAGAGAAATAAAAGTGAACAAACCAGACATGGTTCCTTCCCTCTTATTGCTTGAAGTTTAGTGGGAGAGACAGGAAAAAGTAAACAAAGAAGTCCACGAAATAATTACAAACTGTGGAGCCCAGGTGGCACAGTGGTTAAGAGCTCAGCTGCTAACTAAAAGGTCAGTGGTTCAAATGCACCAGCCACTCCTTGGAAACCATATGGGGCAGTTCTACTTAACCCTATAGGATCGCTATGATTCGGGATCGACTCAACGGCCACGGATTTTTTTGTTTTGTGATAAGTACTATGAAGGAAGGAAATAGAATGTTGAGATTTACATAACTTAGCTCCGACAAGATTCTTCTCTGCTTCAAACCTTCCATAGCTCCCTGTTGCCTATAGAATTAAGCTCCAAATCCTGAGAATGGCATTCACGGGCCCTTCACAATATGTACCCTGACTGATGTTCCTGGCCTCCATTTCCGCTCGACACTACAGACCTACTAAATACTCACCATTCCCTGGACGTGGATGTTGTGCTAAAGAGCTTAGATTCTGACCTGTCTGTGACAGTCTTGGAGTGACACGATCTTACCCAGTGTGTGCTTTGGATGAGTAACTCTGTAGAGTGTGCTGGAAGGCCTGGTTGGGTGGAGATGTGAGGACCTGCTAGGAAGCAATGATAGGGATTCAGGGAAAGAATGGCATGGCCTGAAAAGACAGTGGGAGGGACAGATCTACAAGACACTGAGGTGATCGATTCTTCAGGAGTTGGCTAGGGATAGGCTGTGAGAGTGAGGAGAAGGAACTATCAAATGACTTCCAAGCTCCTGGCCTTGAAGAGGTTGGAGAGCTGCCGGCTGAAACAGTGAAAGCAGCGGTACAGTGGTGTTAAGGCAGTAACCTCGCTTTAATCGATATATAGATTCATACGGAAAAAAATCAGAAATAATTTCTTCTTCTGGGGCCCATCAGAGTCTTACAAGAAAAACCTCCAGACTTCTTGTGAGTGGTGCTCTGAATCGAGCTAATTTATCATGCCCAGTATTTTAAAACTGGGAAATTCCCTACAAAATTTCTGATTTCCAGGTTCTCTTGAAAAATGAGAAGATCTGTTAACATTCTCCTATGATGATTGCCTGGATCTGAGGCATCTCTAACCCCAGTTCACCATAGGCCCCACCATTCCCTAATGTCCACCCATGCTGAGGCTGCTCTAATATTAGAGCCCTTGTGTAATAAGTGCAGGGACATCTCATTCTGCTACCTCAGTCAATGGGTGAGGTTATAAGCACACAATCATCCTCCCCTGATTGCTGAGGAGGCTTGGGTTTCCTCCAAGGTGCTCTATCAAGGGTCTGCCCACCCACAAGTGCTCCCCAGCCCACAGCTCCCTGCCCCTACTCCCGTGTCTCTCCCCATGAAATATGTGCGGGTGTCTTGGTGGGACTGAACCCAACACACCACCCTGTAGGAAGGAGTCCTGCAGGCTAACTACACTATTTAAATACTGTTAATAATATCAGAGTCCCTGGGTGATGCAAATGGTTAATGTGCTTGGCTGCTGACCAAAAGGCTGGCAGTTTGAGTCCACCCAGAAGCATCTCAGAAGAAAGTCCTGGCTATTGACTTCTGAAAAATCAGACATTGAAAACCCTATGGAGCACAGTTGTACTCTGACACACATGGGGTTGCCATGAGTTGGAATCAACTCCACAACAACTGGCTAATAATAATATTACTTTCAATAATATTAATAGGAACAGATATAAAGCATGTACATTGGCCCAGGCACTCTTCTGAGGGCTTTATGTGAATTTATAATGACTCCTTTAATGAACCTGCAGATTGACATTATTATTTCCATTTTATAGATGTGGAAACAGAGGCACAGAGAAGTACCTTACACAGGGTTATACTGTGGGTAATTTGAGAGGAATCTAGGTTAAATTCTTGTTGTCTATGTATGAAGATTCTGTTGACCAATAGCATTGTTTTTAAATGAAATTCACCCCCATTTTATCTATTTTTTAAAGTTTAGATATGCATATGTGTAATTCAAATGGTCACATCTACTCTGAGTTGCTGATTAATTAATTACCTGTGCAAGTACCAGCTCACACATCCCCTGCAGCAATTTGCATGCACCTCTCACAGGGACACAGCCACATTTTCTGAGAGAGACTTGATTTCAATTATTTAGTCCCTTTGCTTTACTTTCTCACTGCTTGTGGCCAGACCATGAAGTTCTGATTCAGAGGATATGACCACAGTGTGTTTATAACCTTTCACATCTCTATCGAGGTTTCGTTATTATTATTTTTAAATTGCATGCAGTTCTCCCTTATGAGAGACTGAGGTCCTTCGGGACAGAGATCTCGTCTTACTCATTTGCATATACCAGCCCAGAGCCCAGACAGAAATTTGCACATACAGCAAATGGCAAATATTGCAGGAAACAGGCAAAGTTTGTCTCGTACCTTTCTAGATCTCAGTTCTAAATCCTTCTCTTTACTGAGTGGTGCATTCAGATTTCTTTTTCTCTCCACCCATCAAACCAGCTTGGTAGAAATGATGGCAGCTCACTCGGAGGCATCAGAGACTGATGACAGCCTTATGTGTTACCTTCCCCGGCGTTTAATTTTTAATGAGCATCGACTTACAGGTGATTAGTGACCAGAATCCCATGTGTGTGAGGGCAGGTACGTATTAAAATTGATGACATGGTAAGTTTAGAGCAGTGGTTCTCAACCGGGAGGCATTTGGCCATGTCTGGCGACATTTTAAACTGTTACTACTTGAGGAGGGGTGTGTGTGTGCTAAGGACATCAGTAGATAGAAACCAGGTTGTTGCTAAATCTCCTGTAATTCACAGGACAGTCCCCCAACAAGGAAGTCAATATTACTGAAGTTTAGAAACCCAGGTTGAGAGAGCGTATTAGTTTTTTACTGCTGCTTGTAACACATTGCCACAAACATAATGACTTAAAATAACACATTAATTACGTTAGTATTCTGGAGGCCATAAGTCTGAAATGGGTCTCCCTGGGCTAAATTCAAGGTGTCAGCAGGGCTACGTTTCTTCTGGAAGCTCCAGGGGAGAATCTGCTTTCTGGCCTCACCCAGCTTCTGGAGGTGGCCCACTTCCTTGGCTCATGGCCCCTTCCTCCATCTTCAAAGCCAGCATTATCAGCTGAGCCCCTCTTAGGCTGCCATCTCCCTAGTCCTCCCCCTTCCACTTTAAGGACCCTTGTGAGTGCATTGGGCCCACCTGATAATCCAGGATAATCTCCCAGCTGATTATCAACCTCAGTTTCCTCTGCAACCCTAATTCCCCTTTGCCGTGTAATATAACATACTCACAGGTTCTGGAGATTTAAGACATGGACATTTTCAGGGCCACTGTTCTGCTTTCCACAGAGGGTCTGTTCTTGTCATACAGGTTATTGGTAACAACCCAATCCTAAATCAAATGTATTTACCAGCTTTATCAAGACAAACTTCCAAGTCATCTGAGTAATGCTGAAATATGATGTGATTTTAACAGAATTAAGTGTGGACTGCTCAAGATGTATAACTGATTTCATTCCCCTTCAATTATAATTACTTAACAATCAAAGACTTCCATATGACCTCCAATGACATTATTTACTGATCTGTAGGAGCCATTAAAGGAGCTCTGGTTGTGCAACAGTTTAGTGCTCGGTTGCTAACGGAAAGGTTGGAGGTTCAAACTCACCAGCCGCTCCACGGGAGAGAAGACCTGGCGATCTGTTCCTGTAAAGATGACAGCCTAGGAAACCCTATGGGGCAGTTCTACTCTGTCATATAGGGTTGCTGGGAGTTGGAATTGACTCAGTGACGCACAACAGCAATGACAGGAACTATTAAAGGAGACCTGGTGGCATAAGTGTTAAGTGCTCAGCTGCTAACTGAAAGGCTGGTGTTTGAACCCATCCAGTGGCTCCACAGGAGAAAGACCTGGCAATTTGCTGCCATAAAGATCACAGTCTAGCAAATCCTATAGGGCAGTTATACTCGGTCACATGGGGCTGCCTAACAACAACAACAAGAGGAGCTTGATAGGGCCCTGGGTTCAATCACACCCTCCTCCCACTGTGGTTACATGAGGGGCTTATATGCAAGGATTAAGCTAAATGGATGGGACACTGGCGGTGCACTTGTAGAATTTTCGCCTTCTATGCAGGAGACCTAGAGTCCTGGTGGTGCAGTGGTTAAGAGTTTGGATGCTAAGCAAAGTGTTGGCAGTTTGAGTCCACCAGCAGCTTCTTGGAAACCCTATGAGGCAGTTCTACTCTGTCCTATAGGGTCAATATGAGTGGGAGTCGACTCGACGGCAACGGGTTTATGCAGGAGACCCGGGTTTGATTCCTGGGCAATGCACCCTGTGATGGTTAAGATTGTGTGTCAGCTTGGCTGGGCCGTGATTCTCAGTTTTTATATGTGATCACTCTCATGATTGAATCTGCTGTGAGTAGCCAATCAGTTGAAGGAGTTTCCTCGGAGGTGTGGCCTGCATCTGAATATAAGCAAACATTCTGACTTTTTTCTCCCTCTGGATCCTGTGGCTGCCTCCTATTCGTCTGACCGCCAGTTCTTGGGACTTGAGCTATCAGCTTATCTGCTGATCTTGGGATTCGTCAACCTTCACAGCCTGTGAGCGGGAGCCCTGCTCTCCGACCTGCCGATTTTGGGTTCACCAGCCCCTGCAGCTATGTGAATCAGGAGAAGCCTTGCGATCTTGCCTGCCAATCTTGGGATTCATCGGTCTTCACAGCCTGTGAGCAAGAACCCTGCTCTCTGACCTGCTGATCTTAGGTTCGCCAGCCCCTGCGGCTACTTGAATCAAGAGAAGCCTCTATCCTTATCCACGGACTAGGGACGTTCAAGCCTCTACAATCCAGTGAGACGTTTCCTTGATATAAATCTCTTTATCTATATATATTTATATGCTTTACTGGTTTTGCTTCTCTAGAGAACCCAGCCTAAGTCACACCGCATGTGCAGCCACCACCTGTCTGGCAGTGGAGGCTTGTGTGTTGCTATAATGCTGAAGAAGTTTCAGGGGAGCCTCTAGACTATAGACAAACTAGAAAGAAAGGCCTGGTGATCTACTTTTGAAAACCAGCCCAAGAAAACCCTATGGATCACAATAGTCCCATCTGCAACCACTCAGGAGACAGTGCAGGACCGGGCAGCATTTTCTTTCATTGTACAAGGAGTTGCCATGAGTCAGGGGCCAACTCAACAGCAGCTGACAACAACAACAAGCCAAATGGAAATCAACATGCCTCTTCATTAAGCAGCAGATGCAACAACTCCCAGTGCAGAGAGAGGAGATCCAAGACAGACTCCATTCCCCTTCCCTGAAAATTTAACACACCAGCCTAGATTTCCCACCCAGTTAGGTAGAGGTGGAAGAGAGAGGAGAGAGCCTGGCTGGGTCCACCCCAGGAGGAGGCTCTGCTCAGGTGTGCTCCCCACATGAAGCAGGATGTGCATGAGCAAGTGCGTGTGGGTGCTGATCTTTAGGCATAGTCGCCTTGCCCAACCATACAATGTGGCCAGATGAACATCCTGGGCTCTGGCCAATCAATAACCATTTCTTGTTTGTTTGGGACAATTTAGACAATTAGATTTTGTTGTTTGTTTTAAAAAGACTTTTGTTGGAGAGCTACATTTACCATTAGGAGGCACGTTAGACTTTGGGGCCCTGAGCAAAAGGATTGGGGTTCCCAGAAGTGGTGCAGACTGGATGGTGGAGAGAGGGCTGGGTTTGAACTCAGGATAATCTGTGTTCTGGTGCCAGCTCTCCTCGCCTGGAACCCCTGCCTTATACAGCCTTCCAGAGCCTGCGTTCTTGTTCCTGCCCCTTCCTGGTGTTCAAGCCCCAAAACAACCAAATCTATTGCCGTTGAGTTGATTCCAACTCATGGAGATCCCAAGAGTTGCAGAGTAGAACTGCTCCATAGGTTTTCTTGGCTGTAATCTTACAGAAGCAGATTTCCAGGCCTTTCTTCTGGAGCACCACTGGGTGGATTCACACCACCAACCTTTTCGTTAATAGCCGAGAGCAAATCATTAGTGCCACCCAGGAACCTTAAGCCCTTTGCCGTTGAGTTAATTCTGATGCATGGCGATCCTTGTGTTACAAAGTAGAACTACTCCATAGAGTTTTCTTGGCTATAATCTTTATGGAAGCAGATCACCAGGCCTTTTTTCCGTGGTGCCTCTGCATGGGTTCAAACCACCTTTAGGTTCGTAGTTGAGTACAAGCCTAGTGTTCAAGCCTTCTTAAGCAGAGGGGGGTGCATGCAAACTAATATTCTCTAGGAAATGAACCCATGCGTCAGTGGCCATTACTTTAGGAACAGAGCTACTATTCCAGGTGCTCTCCAGGTTTTGATAGTCAGCCCCTGTGCCTGGCATGTTCCAGGGGCTGGGGTACTGTTGTCATCTCAGGCTGTCATGTGAGCCCAGAGAAATATTCTCCTTTGGAGCCAGCAATCTGGTTTATTTGAAAGAAGGCCTATAATGAGCATGGGCTTCAAATGAAAGAGTCAGGAAGGCACTGCCAAAGAGCTCAGCCTGTCATGTCTAATGCTCTGCGGGGAGGTAACCTGGAAATTGCTTTTGTTAAGGTAATGGGGCACATAGAGATAGAGGCTGCTGGCGCCAGAGGTCTCTTATTTCTTCAGCTTAATTTGCAAGCGTCTAGGATGCCAGTTGCAATTGGCAGGGCCGTTAGCAGCGGATTGTTGCTGGAGGCTGGCCTCATGGCCTGTATGGGCCTGCAGAGGGCTTTCCTTTCATCCTGCAGTCGGCCTGGACTCAATCTACTCATTCTCCTTGCTCTCCCCAGCTCTCTCTGCTCTATCTCCTGTGAGTCAGGAAGAGGAGCAGGCCTCCTGATGCCCCTTACAGGACAGGGCGAGGCAGGTCATGATGTAGTGAAGAGGCTTGGGGACTTCAAAGGGCTCCCCGGACTCTGACCTCACCCTTTTAGGGGTGACCTCATTGAGAAATGGGGCCCTCGTGGTGCAGTGGTTAAACATTTGGCTGCTAACAAAAAGGTCAGCAGTTTGAATCCACCAGCCACTCTTTGGAAACCCTATGAAGCAGTTCTACTCTGTCCTTTAGGGTCGCTGTAAGTTGGAATCGAGTCAACGGCAATGGGGTTTTTTGTTGGGAATGTAAAAACATTTGCCATCCTCTCTTTTTTCCAACACAACTTTCACATCTTGAATAAAAAAGAAGAAAGAAAGAAAAGAAAAAGAAAGGATCCTTTAAGGAATGATCTCCCTCTGCTTCCTGTACAAATTCATCTGCCTCTAAACCCCTCGTCCTGGTGCAGAAAACAGGGTGTACCTCCCAGTTTAAGGTCAATGATCCACAGGAGCCTTGAGCTCCTCCTTTCCTACCTGGGCCCAACAGTGCATTCTGTATTCATTTCCTAGGGAAACTGGGTGGCTTATCCGAACAGAAGTTTCTTGTCTCATGGTTCTGGAGGCCAGAAGTCCGAATTCATGTTGTTGCCAGGGTAGTGCTCTTTTTGGCACTTTATTTTTCCACTCTTTGCCTGCTCTCCCTGATTTTAACGGCCATCTGTATTGCTGACTCCTAAATATTTATCTTTGTTTGTTGCCTCTCCCCTGAACTTTAGAGTTACCTTTTCAGCTGCCTACTGGGTACTTTTGTATGTCCATAAACCTCCAAAAATTAACATGTCAAAACCAGAATTTATAATCTCACCTAATACCTCAACTGGCTCTTGCTCCTCATCTTTGTTGCAGAAGCACCATCAGCCCCAGCTTCTCCCATCCCGTCTTCCCATGCACTCAACCCACCATCAAGTCTTGCCACCTTTGTCCCTTCCATGTTCCTTGAATCTGTCACCCCTGTCCCACCCTATTTCTATTGTCCTGCTCAGGCTCCATTGCCTCTCCCTGAGGCCACTGCTGTTTTTGTTGTTGCTGGCTGCCATCCAGTTGGCCCCCTACTCATGGTGACAGACCCCGTGCTCAACTGAACTAAATGCTGCCCAGTCCTGTGAATTGGACCATTGCGATCCATAGAATTTTCATTGGCTGATTTTGGCAAGTAGATCACCAGTCCTTTCTTCCTAGTCCATCTTAGTCTGGAAGCTGAAACCTGTTCAACATCATAGCAACATGCAAGCCTCCACTGACATAGGGTGGTGACTGTGTATGAGGTACTTTGACCAGTATTTGAACCTGGGTCTCCAGCACGGAAGGTGAGAATCCTCCTACTGAACCACCACTGCCCCCCAGGCTACTGCAGTGTTCTCCTAACTCAGAGTCCTGCTGGGTGACCCAGGAAGGCTTCTCTAGACTCATTTCCGGTAGCTCCCTGTCTTGCCCTCTATGCTCAGTGGCACTTAATGACTTGTAATTCCCGCCGCAGACTATTATGTCAGGGCCTATACATTTGCTAATCCTGCGCTTTTTTGGAGGAAATATCTTCCTCACACTTGCTTGCTTTTTTAAGTTTCAAAACTCCTCTCAGGTTATGCTTCCTGCTGGAAGCATTCCCAAGATGTCTATGACTATTTCCGTCTTGGTGGCACCACCATATTATCCTGAAATTAGATATATTTTTGTGTCTTCTCCCCCATTGGGCCATTAGCCTCTTAAGACTAAAGACATATATATGCACAGGGCAAAGCCCAGTGTCTGGCTAATAGATGATAATCAATGTAGAATTTAGTTGTTTTTGTTGTGGTTGTTTAAATCTGTTTTTTTCTAAGTCACACATCCTGGGGGTATCCAAGAATATCCATTGGCATGTGGGAAGAATACATTAGAATATCTATTTATATATTTCATCTCTTCCTTTCAAAATTATTTTATGTGTATATTATAATGTCCACAATATATTTGTGTAAGTACAGGTATGAAATTTAAAAATAATCAATAACATTAATAAATAAACACAAATATTGGCACATACTAAAATGTCTGTGTATGTGTGTATTTTTCTTTTAAATGAGAAAGATCATTGATTTAAAGTGGCTGTACCAAGTGAACAAGAAATAGTTTTTGTAAAAGTGCTCATGTTATTGTTTGGCCCTGCACATCCAATGACCCATTCTCTCTGATCCATTAGAGCTTCAAATCCTGTGGTATTATTCCTTTGGTTTTAAAAAATTAACATTTAAGAATAAATGAGACTAAGCCCTTCCAGAAATACTTGCAAACATTTACAAAGTAGAGAGAGTAGTGTAAGGAGGCCGTGTGCGGACACCAGCTTCAGCAGTGAACACATAGCCAGTCTGGTTTCATCTACCCCCTCCCCAACCCTCCTCCCACATTATGATTTTAAAACACTTCATGAAGTATGATACACACACACATGCATATACATACACACAGAGAGGAAAGTGCATCTATTATAAACCTAAAGCTCAAAGAATTATCATAAAACACCTGTGTACCTAGCATCCAGGTCAAGAAACAGACCATGAACAAACTCCCAGATGCTGGCCTTGTCCCGTCTACCAGTTACTATCACACCCCAGGATGACCACTCTCTTGACCTCTAATAGTATTGATTCCTTTTATTTGCTTTTGTACTTTCAATAAATGGAATCACACTACTTCTCTATTATTTTAAGCTAATCCTAGACATCATATTATTTTATCCAAAAATATTACAATATTGTGTCCCAAAAAGATATATTTTTTTAATGTGAGCAAAATACTATTATATTAAACTACTGTTCATATAATTAAAGTGGAGATCATTAATCCCAAACGCATCTCGATCTTGTGGAATGAGCGGAGGGGATGGCTGGGAGTGCCACGTTACGGCCAGCAGTATAGACCACCCGTGCTTCCTCTCCTCCTGTGTGACGTTCAGGACTCTCCAGATTCACCAGTGACAATGTTAGGGACAAAACGTCTCGACTAACTCTTGTGCCGGTTGCTTACATTTATTCTCTGGTGAGCTCTTCTGAGGAGTAATCTCCTCAGGCAGTTACAGAAAGTCCTCTCTGGGGGGAATTGGAGGGCTGGAATTAGAGGGTGCTGATGTAGGCCACCACTTCAGATGAGGACGAACAGGCTTGTCCTGCTGCCCTGGCAAGCAGCGGCTCAGAAGGAGGAAGAACATATCACTTGAGCATTCACTTCAAGGATCCTTGACAAGAGAAATCCTTTTACATTCCACTCTCCGAGGCATTCTCAGTGAACTGTGTGGGGAAAGCAGATATCTGCCGAGGCCCTCCTGCCTCTTTGAGACTTAAGTGTTCTTTACTCAATCCCCAGGCCACAGCCTGAGAGCATCCAGAGCTGTTCCCTTGGTGTCAGTTCTGTTCTCAATGCACTAACAGAGTCTCTCTTGTGCCCTGTCAACCTGTGGAACTCAGTCCTGTCAGCTTTCCACAGAAAACGCAACCGCACTGGCGTGGCATGAGCTTAGTCACTTGACCGAAAGACCGTGAGGTCGAGTCGGAGGTCACCCCACCCGCTACATAGCCTCCCCCTCTTTGACTCTCTTCTGTCCTGGAAAGAACCTGGGAGAACACACTCCCTCAGGAGCAGGCAGATGCCTCTCTTTCTCCGGAGAGTAGTTCTACTGCTTCTTTTTCTGAAGGTCAGGCGCTCAGGCTCTCAGCTACTATCTTTGAAATCTTAACTGGTAGCCATATCATTGTAGATCACGTATATCCTGAGTATAGATATAGCGATAGAGAATGATATATTTATAGAAATATATATCTATATAGAGTTGATCCTAATTATTCACAGATTCTGAATTTGCGAATTAGCCTGCTCACTAAAATTTATTTGTAACCCCAAAATCAACACTCACGGTGCTTTCGCAGTCATTCGCGGACATGCTGTAAGGACAGATACAAATTAGAAATAAGGAAGAAAGAGAGAGAGGCTTAATTCTCCTTGCTGAAAAAAAAAAAAAAAAAGAGAGACCCTTCTTCGTCCCTTTTCTTAGAGCATTTACTTTAGAGACCTTGTAATTCTAAGTTCTTTCGCTGCCTCTTTGGAATGTATGTAAATCTTTTTAAAGGCTAAATAAGCCTCTTGCCAATTTTACAACCCAGGAATGTTTCCTCCAGGACCTGGAAACCATCTCTTTGAAATGTACAATCAAGTACATAGCACCCCTATCTTCCAGTTCCTGGGAGGACTGGAGCCTAAGCTCAGGTGGCTCCAAGATGCAAACCTACTTCTGGCCATAAAGAGATGAGATACCATATTTTTTTTCTTTGGATAAAGGCTATTAGCAAACACAGGTGACTGTTCCAATTACCTGGTGAATTTAGGGTGAACTATGCATGACAAATGGTGCTGTCAAGTCCTCTTACTTGAGGACTAGTTATCATCTATCTTGAGAACATGCAGAAAATGGATTGCATCTGCTTGGCTATATGAAAAGATAACATTCCTTTCTGTCTTTGCGGTCGCTTTAGTGGATTGCCTGGGATGCACATCGCATTCTGGTTTAATGCTTATTTAATAATAAAACTGATTTCTTTTCTACTCTTGTGGAGAGTTAGTCTGGGTTGGCAGGAGATTTTGTTTTTAATTATGCTTCCCTGACAATGTGCACAGCAGTGATAAATTTGAGTTGCTGGATGTGCAAGTTCCCAACAGAGGTCGAACAAGGTGATGCCCTACCTTCTGGTTTCAGCTCTTACACTGTGAACAAATGTCCTTTTCATGTTCTAGTATTTTGTATTGCCTTTTTCACATTTTCGTGGTTTTGTTGGTGATTTTGCTGTTTAAAGTGGCCCCTAAGAGTAGTGCTGAAGTGCTGTCTAGTGTTCCTAAACTCCAGAAAGCTGTGAGGTGCCTGACAGAAAATATGAGTGCTTGGGAAGCTCTGTTCAGGCGAGTTACAGTGCTGCTGGCCTTGAGTTCAATGTTAACGAGTCAACAATACATATTAGATAAGATGCCTTTAAACAGAAACACACATCTAACCAGGTTATGTATTGATCGATGAAGAAAATGTAGCACTCAGTGGCTCTCAGGAATTTAATCCTGTGTTTTTCCTAGAGCAATGGTTCATATTCACTAAATCGGTGTTTGTGGAGACTTTATACAGCATAACTATTACCAATATTGAGGATTGACTCTCTCTCTCTCTCTCTCTCTCTCTATATATATATATATATATATATATATATGTATATATACCTGTTGCCGTCGAGTCAATTCTGACTCATGGAGACCCCCCCCGGATTATAGAGTAGAACTGTGCTCCATATGGTTTTCTTGGCCCTGGTGGTGCAGTGATTAAGCTCTTGGCTGCCATCTGAAAGGTTGCTGGTTTGAACCTCTGCTGGAGAAAGATGTGGCAATCTGCTCCAGTAAAGATTACGGCCTAGAAAACCCTATGGGGCAGTTCTACTTTGTCACATAGGGTTGCTATGAGTCGGAATGGACTCAACGATACCTAACAACAATAATCTTTATTGAAGCAGATGATCAGGCCTTTCTTCTTGGCACCACTGGGTGGGTTCAAACCACCAATTTTTAGGTTAGTATATATATATATAATATTTATACTTAAGCCATACCTTGCACCAGGCGTTGACTAGGTGCTGAGTACACAGCAAAGATCAGTACAAGAGAGTTTGTTGCCTCCTGGAATTCTCACCCTAAGTGGTTTTTTTAAAGAAACTTTTTATTTTAGAATAGTTTCAGACTTACAGAACAATTGCAAAGATAGTACAGAGCATGCCCATACACCTCACATCCAGTTTTCCCAATTACTAACATCTTGAATTGTTGTTGTTGTTAGGTGCCGTCGAGTTGGTTCCAACTCATAGCAATCCTATGTACCACAGAATGAAACACTGCCAGGTCCTGCACCATCCTCACAATCTTTGTTATGCTTGAGCCCATTGTTGCAGCCACTGTGTCAATCCATCTCGTTGAAGGTCCCTCTCTTTTTCGCTGACCCTCTACCAAGCATGATGCCCTTTTCCAGACAGTGGTCCCTGCTGATAACATGTCCGAAGTATGTGAGACAAAGTCTCACTATCCTTGCTACTAAGGAACATTCTGGCTGTACTTCTTCCAAGACAGATTTGTTCATTCTTCTGGCAGTGCATGGCATATTCAATATTCTTTCCCAACACCATAATTCAAGGCTTCATTTCTTCTTCGATCTTTGTCTAGCTTTTGCATGTGTATGAGGCTACTGAAAACACCGTGGCTTGGATTCGGCACACCACGGTCCTTAAAGTGACATCTTTGTTTTTTAACACTTTAAAGAGGTCTTTTGCAGCATTTATGCCCAATGCAATGTGGCATCTTACATTAGTATGGTACGTTTGTCACAATTAATGAACCAATACTGATACATTATTATTGACTAAAATCCATACTTTGTTTACATTTCTTTAGTTTTCACCTGATCTCCTTTTCTTGTTCCAGTGTCCCATCCAGGTCACCACATTTTGCGCTTAGTCATCATGTATCTTTAGGGTCCTCTTGGCTTTGACAGTTCCTCAGACTTTCTTTGTTTTTGATGACCTTGAGCATTTTGAGGAGTATTGGCCAGGTGTTTTGTAGGAAGCTCCTCTCTTGGGATTTATATGATGTTTTTTGAATGACCAGACTGGAGTTACAGGTTTGGGGAGGAAGATCACACAGGTAAAGTGCCATTCTCATCTCATCGTATCAAGGGTATATACTATCAACATGACTTATTGTTACTGATGTTGACCTTGATCACCTGGCTGAGGTAGTGTTTGTCAGGTGTTACTCTTTTATTTCCCCTTTTTATACTGTGCTTTTTAGAAGGAAGTCACTATACACAGCCTGCTTTTAAGGAGTGAGGAGTTATGCTTCACCTCCTTGAAGTGAATTATCTACAGAAATTATTTGGAATTGTACTGCACAGGAGATTTGTCTCGTCTTCCCTGTTTGATTATGTATTTATTCACTTACTTATGTATACCAGTATGGACCCTTGGATATTTATATTATACTTTGAGCTGCAACTTAATATTATGTCATTTATTTTGTTGATCAGCTTGTCCCTGCTTGGGGTCGCTATGAGTCAGAATCAACTCAACGACAACAGGTTTTTTTCGTTTGGCTGTTGGGAGTTCTTTCAGATTGGCTTCTGTGTGCCTTTAACATACCCATATCATTGTAATTTTTTTTTTTTTTTTTTTTGAGCACTTCTTTACTTTCTGGCTGTAAACAACACTCCAGGATCGTCTTGTATATCTCCTTCCCCAGTCCTAGAATCATCCATTTCTTCAAAAGCCTGGTTCTTTTACTGGAAAATGATATTAGAAACTAAGACCTGGGCACTAGGTGTGTTCGTTGTTACTAGGTTATTGTTGCTTTAGGCCCTGTCAACTGACAGAGCAAGGAAATATATGCATGTATACTACGCCACATTTTCAAGATGTTTTTTACCTTATTTTGGTTCTTCTTGGATTCTTCCCCTTTATATCTGTTATAGGTATATTGTGCATACCCATATGATGGGTTCATGAAGAGGAAATATCTACTAAATCATTATTATTCACATAATGAATGAGTCTGAATGGACATTCTTTCCTTATCCTAATGATTTATTTTTTCTATGAGGGAATCCATCTTTGTCAAGCGTGTGTCCTCACAACCTCCCCAGGTCCTCTCCTGTGGTCCTATGTTGGGACTTTGACTCATGTTGTTCCTTTCACTTAACGTCCCTGGCTCGCTCTCTCCCTCTGCTTATCCAAATTTTCCCCATTCTTCTAGGTCCAGGCCAAGTGCCTATTGCTCTATGGAGACTTTCCTCCCTCTTTCTGGTCTCCGAAGAGCTCCACAGACTGGCTTGTGGCTTTCTTTGGGAAGCACTTCACCATTTGATTCTTGTGTTGGGGGTGCACTTCCTCAGAGGCCCAAGAACCTTTCTGAGATGCACTTCCATTGGTTTTGGGTCCTCATCCCGCTTGTGAGGAAAGGTCTCTTTGGACACCTTGGTGCTTCCTGTTTGCAAACCTTCTTAACAGAGTTTGGGAAAGAGGTTAATTAAGGAAATGGTGCCACAAAGATGAAATGTGTTGATTGTCTGACAAACTGTTCCACCTCAGATACTTCATGTAACAAGACAGGGAATAAATAAATAGAAATAGACAAGCCATGCAGGACTAATTCATAACTATTTTAAATTGAAATACATGAGCTCAAAATCCCAATTTCTTGAGTATCTTCCCTACAGACTACCTGAGACACCCCCCCCCCCCAGAAACACTGGGGGGTGTAAAGAGGTGTCCTCTTGTCCTTGGACCAGGAAGCCCTTGATAGCATCTTGCATTATGCCCCTGGGATGCACTAGTACAATGTTTCTCAAAGTGTGGTCCCAAGACTAATGGCTTCAATGTTATCTAGGAACTTTGTAGAAATGCTAATTCCTGGGCCTTACTGTAGGCCTTCTGAATCAGACACTCTCCAGGAGTGGGGCCCAGCAATCTGTTTTAAGAAGCCCTCCAAGTGATTGTAACTAATGTTCCAGTGTGAGAACCACTGCTCTAGTGGCTTGCCAATATGGGGTTGCTCAGGTGTCTTCACTCAGCTGGGGCTTTCATCGTAACTCCCTAGACATTGTAGCTTGTGTCAGCTCTTTTGCTTAGCCAAGGAGTGTCTTTTCATTCTTTTCCTAGTACGGCTTCCACAAACACACACATACATAGCCCAGGATAGGCCCACTGTCCCATACAAGGACCTATATGTTCTTAAAGGAGAGGATCTACATAGAAGGCATCAACAACTTTGCTCCATGAGGTTGTAAATAAACTCATGTTACTAAAAATAAAACATATTCTTGAGTATAAGTTAAAATATATTTATTTTTCAGAAACAGAAAACTGAAGTCAAACTGGTTTAAATAAGGACTTGATTATCTCAGGTAACAGGAAGTTCTGAGGTAGGCAGACAACTGATTTAGTGGCAAGGCGATAGCCTCGAGGCACCAGGTCTGACTGTCTGCTCTGTCATGCTCAGCGCTGGCTGTGTTCTCAAGCTGAAGTAAGTTGGCTACGGCAGTTCCAGGCATCACAGTCAACCCTTCAGCACTCAGAGTGCCTCTTCCTGTGGTTTGAGGAAACTTTTTCCAGCATCTTTCCTGCTAAATGAGTCTCCTTCATGCTCCCTCAGTTGGAATTGGGAAAGAGAAGTGAGGAATCTTGGTATCTGGAACACATAGCTACTCAATGGTTGAACTGGAGAAACAAGCAAATACCTCCTCTTGCCTTTCAGCCTTGACTTTGAGTTTGCAGAGCAGGCACACGCTGTCACAGGGTGAACAACAGCCGACTCAGCCCCAGCATGGCAGGGTCTGGCCTCCAGAGGGAGCCCTGGGAGCCTGCTAACAGCCACCACTGCCCCTTCTCATCTGCCATGTTGACATAAGCCTCAGTTTCTCCACTCAGTCCTTCAGTTTTGTACTGGACAGAGCCCTGCAATTAATACTCGCTTCTCTCTTTTATATCTCAAAAGAGATTGGCTTAAGATGCTATTCAATCTTGTATACCTCATCAGTATAAATGTCGCTAATCCATCTTATTAGATCATAGTGATTGAATTTACAACACATAAGGAAATCACATCAGATTACAAAATGGTACACAATTATACAATACTGGGAATCATGACCCAGCCAAGTGGACAGATATTTTGAGGGGACATAATTCAATCCCCAAGACTCCACTCTTTGGCCCCCACAAAGTTCATGTCCTTGCAACGTGCAAAACATATTCATCTCATCATATCACGGCAAAATTCTTTTTTTTTTTCCTTCTTTTTTTTTTTACATTGTACTTCAGGTGAAGGCCTACAGAACAAATAGCCTCCCATGAAACAGTAGTACACACATTGTTCCACGACACCGGTCAACAACCCCACAACATGCCAACCTTCTCCCCTCTCGACCGCCTTCTCTTTTTTTTTTTTTGGTGAAAACATGCACAGCCAAAGACACACCACCTCAAAAACCTCTACATGCACAGTTCAGTGACATCGACCATGCTCCTCCAATTGTGCTGCCACCCCCACCCTAGATGAAGGCCCACAGAACAAAATAGCCCCTCATTTAACAGTTAGTACACATGTTGCCCTATGACAATGGTTAACCTCACAACACATCAACACCATCCTTACTCAACCTTGGGTTCCCTATCACTAGCTTTCCCGTCCCCTTCTGCCTTCCGGCCCCTGTCCCTGGACGGCTGTGCCCCACCAGTCCCATTTGGTTTTATGGGGCTGCCCACTCCCCGGCTGAATGGTGAACCTCGGAAATGACTTCACCACTGAGCTAAAAGGGTGTCTGGGGGCCATGCGCTCGGGGTTACTCCAGTCTCCTTTAGGCCAGTAAATCTGGTTTTTCTTTTATGAGTTAGAATTTTGTTCTACATCCTTCTCCAGCTCCGTCCAGAACCCTCTGTTGTGCTCCTGGTCAGAGCAGTCAGTGGTGGTAGCCGGCCACCATCTAGCTGTACTGGGACTCAGTCTGGTGGAGGCCTTGGTAGTTGTGGTCCATTAGTCCTTTGGACCAGTCTTTCCTTGTATCCTGGTCTCTTCATTCTCCCCTACTCCGGAAGGGATGAGACCAGTGGAGCATCCTAGATGGCTGCCCACAGGCCTCCAAGACCCCAGACGCTACTCACCAAGGTAGACTGTAGAACATTGTCTTTATAAACTGTGTTATGCCAATTGAGCTAGATGTTCCCCGAGACCGTGGTCCCCACAGCCCTCCACCCAGCAATTCAGTCCCTCAGGGAGTTTCAATGTGTCTCTGGAGCTTCCATGACCTTCCCTTGTACAAGTTGTTCTGGTTTCCCCTGTATTGTGTACTGTCATCATATCACAGCAAAATTCTTAACTCCAAGTCCAAAATCCAAAAATTCCTCTTCATCTGTGAAATCTAGAGTACAAGTTGTCCGATTTCAAAGGTACAATGGCAGAACAGGCACAAGCTAGACATTTCCATTTCAAATGGGAGAAACTGGAGGAGAAGAAGGGTTAACAGGCACCAAGCAAGTCAGCAGAACACATTACATTAGCCCTCAAGGCTTTGAAAATAATCTTCCGTTCTCTGAGACAATTTACACAATTACCTTGCCCTCTAGACTCTAGGTATTGGACATAGTCTCCAGATTCTGAGTGGAGGCCCCTCGGCCCTGGGCTTCAGCTCTGCTTTCCAGGCCCACTGGGACAGCAACCCTGCTCGCTCAGCTTCAGGCACACCATTCTCCTACTCCATCCAAGTGACAACTCCACCCTTAGAAACACCAGAGGCCGTGGCTCCACCCTATGAAACCCCTGAGGTCATGGCCATACCTTTTGAGACTGAGGCAGCTTGGCTTCTTGTGTTCTTTGTCTCTTCAGCTTATGCTTCCTGTGGCCTCTCGGCCCTCAGGCCTCACGCCCACATCTGCCGTGCTGGAGCAAGTGTTTCAAAAATCCATAACTCCACTGATGAGTGCCCAGAGGCACCCCACTCTGCCAGGAAGCCTCCTGCACACAGGCACTCAGCTCCCTTGCTGTGTGGGTCAGCAAGCCTAACTCCACTGATAAGTGCCCAGAGGCAACCATCTCCACCAGGAAGCCTCTGGCGCACAGGCACTCAGCTCTCTAGCTCCGCTGTTCGGTGCTGGTCTCCTGGTTCTGCTGCTGCTGGCTCTCTACTGCTGCTGGTCCTGTGCTGCTGCCACACCTCTATCCATTCACAGTTTCAAAACTGCTTCTACATTTTAGGTATCTGTTAGAGCAGCACCCCACTCTCGGTACCAAATTCTGTCTTAGTCACCTAGTGCTGCTCTAACAGAAATACCACAAGTGGATAGTTTCAACAAAGAGAAATTTATTGTCTCACAGTCCAGCAGGTTACAAGTCCAAATTAAGGGCATCAGCTCCAGGGGAAGGCCTTCTCTCTCTGTCGGCTCTGGAGGAAGGTCCTTGTGTTGCATCAGTCTTCTCTTGGTCTGGGAGCATCCCAGCACAGGAACCTCAGGTCCAAAGGACATGCTCTGCTCCCAGCACTGCCCTCTTGGTGGTATGAGGTTCGCATGTGTCTCTGCTTGCTTCTCTCTTTTATATCTCAAAAGAGATTGGCTTAAGACACTATCCAGTCTTGTATACCTCATCAGTATAACTGCTGCTAATCCATCTTCTTAGATCATAGTGATTGAATTTACAACATGTAAGGAAATCAAGTCAGATTACAAAATGGCACACAATTATACAATACTGGGAATCATGACCCAGCCAAGGTGACAGATATTCTAGGGGGACATAATTCAATCCATAACACCTCATTAACTCCTGTTTATATATATATAAAGTGAAGGGTTTTTTAAAAAAAAAAAAAAAAAGAACAGGAATTTATTTTCTTATAGTTCTTGAGGCTAGAAGTTCAAATTTATGGCGTTGGCTCTAAGAAAGATCCTTGTTAGTAATTCCAGTGTTTTTTGTTTGCATTTGTCTTCCCAAATATATGCTTCTTTCTGTGTCTGATCTGTTCTTCTTATAACCCAGAAGTAAGGGGGTTTAGGACACATCCTGCACAGATATGGCTGCATTAACATAACAAAGAAAACCAATGGTATTTTTTAACACAATGAAATAAATGTTCGTTTCAAAAAGCCAGCCATGCAATCTGCCAGACAAAACTAAGAAAGTATATTGAAGCTGACATGTGTGAACTCTCCCCAGACGAAAGGAATGAACAGCCTGCCTCTCTGGGAGGCATTATGTTTCTAGGAAACCCACACACTGAGCCTTAGCTAAGACATTCTATAGTTGTTCCAAACGTGTCATAATCTGTTTCCCATTGTTCAAAAAAATATATTTTCTTTTTTTTGGTTTTTTTGAACATTTTTTTATTTTGCTTTAGGTGAAAGTTTCCAGAGCAAATTAGTTTCTCATTAAACAGTTAATGCACAAATTGTTTTGTGACATTGGTTGTCAACCCCACGATGTGTCCACACTCACCCCTTCTCCGCCCTGTGTTCCCCGTTTCCGTTCGTCCAGTTTTCCCGTTCCTTCCTTCCTTCTTGTCTTTGCTTTGGTCGGGTGTGCCCATTAGTCTCCTAGGCATGAGTTCAACTCTGAAGCCAGTTCCTCACGTGTGTTATTGTTGGCCCTGTCTAATCCTTGGCTGAAGGGTGAACCTCAGGAGTGACTTCAGTACTGAGTTAAAAGGAGGTCTGGGGGCCATACTCTCAGGGTTTCTCCAGTCTCTGTCAGACCAGCAAGACTGGTCTTTCAAAAAAATATATTTTCATTACAAAAGGAATACATGTTTATTGTAGAAAATGTAGGCAATTCAGAAAGAAATACAGAAGAAAAAAACTTGTCATCCTATCATCCAACTCTAGATAGATAAGATAGGTAGATAGATGACAGATAGAGAGATAGATAGACTGCTTGATTGTAGGAGCCCATGGGTGGTGCGAACAGTTAAGTGCTCAATACTAGCTAAAAGGTTGTTGTTAGTTGCTGTCGAGTCAATTCCAACTCATGGCGACCCCATGTGTGCAGAGTAGAACTGTTCTGTAGGGTTTTCAAAGCTCTGACCTTTTGGAAGCCGATTGCCCGGCCTGTGTCCTGAGGTGCCTCTGGATGTGTCCGAACTGTTGCCAACCTTTCAGCTAGTAGTCGAGTGCTTTCACCACCCAGGGGCTCATATATCTATCTCTATTTCTCTCTGTCTCTTTACTTCTCTCTCTCTATCAAATAGATATAGACATAATTTACAAAACTGGAATTATACCATTTATAATATTGACATTAAAGACCTTTTGGTAACATCATCTTTATTGGCTGGATAGCAGTATTATTTGTATAAATCATTCTTTTCCAAGTTTGGCTGTGCTTCATAATCACCTGGGGAGGAGCTTAACCATTTTTGTGACTTCCTGGGTTCTTTCCCACACATATTGTACCAGAATTTCTAGGTTTAGAACTCTGTATTTTTATAGACTGTGAATCTGACACAGCCCGCCTGCTGTGATCCATTTTTGGAGCCTTGGTGTCCCTGTGCCATCATGAGCAGTTAGAGATGGCATGGCCACAGGGCCACCTGCAGAAGCATGGTGCGAGCAGCTGATACCAAGGAGGTCGGGCATCCTTCGGGCTCTCCCCTTGAGGGCAGTGCACTGACTCAGCCTCCCAGAGGGCCCTGGGGAAAGAAGAAAAATTTACTGAAATAATGTAGGGTGTGGGCCTTCCTATATGTACAAAGAGAAGGAATATGTGACCTCGTTTTATAAATCCTCGTATTCCACCTCCATGCCAGTTTTTCACTTTCTAACAAATACTGCCATGAGTATCCTTTTTGTGAGTACCTCTGATTATTTATTTCATCCTCTTCAGCTCTGTTATGGACTGAATTGTGTCCCCCAGAAAATTATGCTAACGTCTTAGCCTTTGTACCAGTAAATGTGACTTTGGGGATATAGAGTTTTACTTTAATTAACAGTTAAATTAAACGAAGTCATACCGCAGAAGAGTGCATCCTAGTCTGAATCCCTTCTTAGTGGTGTCTTATAAAAGGAGAGTCACACACAGGGGAAGACAGCATCCATCTAGAAGCCAAGGAATGCCAAGAAATGCCAGGGGCTGCCAGAAGTTGAAAGAGACAAGGAAGGACCTTCCTCTAGAGCCAACAGAGAAAGAGCGTGACCCTGCTGATGGCCTGAATTTGGATTTCTGGCCTCCAGAACTGTGAGACAATAACTTTCTGTTATTTTGTGATACCGCTTGGTGATATTTTTGTTACAGCAGTTCTAGGCAACTGGACGAACTATTTCTAAGGGCTGGACCCTGTTGTCTACATCTGGGTGTCTATTGTGAAGGGACAACCCTGACTGACTCCCACTGGTGGTGGACGGCCTCCTGTGGGCAATGAGGCTTCCTCATACCCTCACACAAGCCCTTCAGAGTGTCAGCTCACCCCACTGTGCTGCTGAGCTTTTGAATGACGTGGGGACTCCTTGGACATTTCAACGTCATGACTCCAGCGGGCATCAATATTTTCTCCCCTATCTGTCACCTATCCTACCCCCAGGGCTACCCCTTGGTCAGATGACCCCTTCTCCTGTGATCTCTTTGGACCTCAGGATCTGTGGCTCTGTCCTGATTAGGAATCTACCAACACCCTCTGAACTCACACTCAGCTCCATCCAGCTTATTCTAGGATGTGCCTCTGACCTTGACCTCCCTCCCCAATAATGTAGTGATACTTGTTCCAACACCTGGGGCCTGGCTGTTGCTCTCTCCTTAAAAGCCAGCCCCTCTGGACCAGGTCTGGGATCAGGGGCTCCCAGGGCCACCAGGTCTACCTCAGCTTGGCCAGACTCTTGCAAGGCCCCCCTCTTCCATGTATGGCCCTCACCCCGCTCCCGGCTCATTCCCCTTTCCTTCACTGAATACAGGAGCTTCCAAGCTCACCCGCCTACTGAACATCATCTTCCTGGTTCCACCCTATGAAGACTGTGACTCATCAGCACTCAGTGGCTTCAGGCTCCAAGCCAGCACCCAGGTCCTCTCTGGGCATCATAAAGACTGGCCATCTTGCTGGCTGCATCCTGTAGTTCACGAACTGAGCTTGCCCTTCTAGTTCCCTAGCCCCTTTGGGGCAGTGGGGACTTGTGATACTGGCCAGGAGATGGGGGCAAGCCCATCCTGTATGGCCGGGGGACTCATTGGCTCCGCCATTTCACCTGCAGCCCAGACTCTCCCAGGCCTGATTTCTAGCTGAATGTGTCCTGCTCTGGCCCCCACTGCTGATGCCCACCCAGCTGAGCCCATGTATCCTGCTCAGTCTATTTCTGCTCTCATAGCCTTTTTCCTGACCTTGATCAACGATTGTTATAATCAGATCATGTTAGATGGTCTCAGACAGACGCTAAGAAAGTGGCCCCTTAGAGTATATGATTCAAGGGGTATCAGACTAGGTCTTTGGTGGGATGCATAGCTTTTATATGGCCTTTCTTGCCATGGTCTTGTAACTCCCACCAAATGACTGAGTGGCACTATGCAAATAAGGTGCTTATGACCCACTAAGAGGACTAGACATCTTGCTAATAATACAAATAAGGTGCATGGCACCCTTGTGGGGGTTGGACCATGCAAATAAGGTGTACAGAACCCTAACAAGGGGATCAGTCAGTTTTGCCATCCTGCCAGGCTTAAAAGAGAGGCAGTCCCAGAGCAGAGTGGGACATGACTATCATTAAGAAGAAGAGACAGGAGCGGAACAGGTCCTTTGGACCTGGGATCCCTGCACTGAGACCCTCCTAGAACCAGGAAAGAGAGAGAGAGAGCTGTAACACCAGAGACAGCAAGATGGCGAGAAGCAGCAGCAGAAAAATAGCAGCAGCAGAGGCAGCAGAACCAGGAGACCAGCAGGAGATGGCACGGTGAGCTTCCCAGCCCACAGAGTGAGAGAGCTGAGTAACTTCAGGCAGGAGGCTTGCTGGAAGAGTGGGGTGCCTCCAGGTACCGTGTCAGGGCAGAGGCCCAGCTGAGGGCCAGAGAGAGGCTTGCCGGCTGGCACCACCGAGAAGAAGTTGTCCTGATTAAAGAAGTGTATCCTGAATTGTAACCTGTTACTTCTCTAATAAACCCAGTAACTGTAAGTACGGCTTGTGAGTTCTGTGTGCCCATTGCAACAAATTATTGAACCCAGCAGAGAAGTAGCAAGGACTGTGGGAGGGGACTGCTGGTGTCAGAATCTGTAAAAATGTTGGGGAGAGGAGGTATGTCAGACCTCTGCCTCATAGGAATAACCTTTGGGTTGTTGCTGCTGATCTTGATTCTCTCTCTGCCCTGTGAAGTTAGAAGAGGTCAGACGCCTCCACCACACTATTTTTACCAGTCCTTTCCAGCCCTCCTTGTACCATTTCCACAATTAGAGATTCTTTCTTTAGGCTCAGAAGCCCTTTTGACTCTTTCAGAGTCCCCACTTTAATACAGACGTCTTGAGAGGAAGTACATCTCACACCTTTCTCAGTGAGTAGAATTGGTGGTGTTGTCTTAGCTGACAGGCAGCAGAAAGCACCGTCTTTCTGAACTTGTTATTGTTAGTTGCCATCGCGGCAGCTCTGACTCATGGCAAAGAACAAAGTCTTGCCGGTCCTGTGCCATCTTCATAATCTTTGGTATGTTTGAGTTCATTGTTGCAGCTATTGGGCCAATTCATCTCCTTAAGCCTTTCTCTCATTTCTGCTGACCCTCTACTTTACCACCTGAGAAAGAGTTTTGATTCTCCTAGAATCCAGATTTCTGGGGTCCATGGAATTGGGGTGACCCATCCAGGCCATTGTCCTTAGGTGTTCTTTTGAACCTTGAGCCTTCAAGAAACTGGTTTCTAAAAGTCATTTTTGAGTCAAACAATGTTCTACATAAATTAGTAAAGACCGGTTTGCCTGAGACAGTATGCTCTTTTGAAGAATTATCTATGTGGAGTCAGTTCCAAGAAATAGACTCCAAAGGTCAGACTAGAGCTATTTTTTAAAGTAAATCAGTAATTATTTTAATTGTTCTTCAACACAATGCTGTATTAAATTCTTGATTTTATACAAATTACTTATCAATTTCGTTCTGTCCCTTTTCCACAGCAATGTCAATAAAATGGGGTATAAGAGTCTTCGGAGGCTCTTTCATCTTCTGGCACAGTGGTTAAGATCTCGGCGCAGTTTGAATCCACCAGCCACTCCTTGGAAACCCTATGGGGTAGTTCTACTCTGTCCTATAGGGTCACTATGAGTCGGAATCAACTCGACGGCAACAGGTACAATAGAAATGTTACCCTGATTTGCAAATCATATATAAAATAAACTTCGATCAATTTATATTATTGGCTTCATATGACTTTTTGTTTTAACACACCCATACTGTCCTTTTTTAGTGATTGGTTTTCCTTCATGATGTGGCTGAGTTAAGTGAGCTGAAGTCTCAGAATTCAGGATACATCGCTAACCGTTGTGCTAGGTATTTTTACATGCTTCATTTCATTTCATTTTATCGTCACATCCCCTCATGAGGCAACTATCAGTATCCGCATTTGGTAAGTGAGGAAAACAAGACTTATAAAGGATAAGCGAAATGCCTAAGCCACATCACTAGTAAATGGATATGAGCTTTGAACTTGAGCTTTCTGACCTCCTTCCCATGGGGTGGGTCGGTGATATTTCCCTGCCCTCATATATCTCTCCTCTTCTCAAAGCCCCAGTGCATCAATCAGCTTGTGGTCAATGATGACCTAGCAAACCCCCCTTGTCACCTTCAGTCCTGCCTCCCCTTCATCCCTTTGTCTCCCCCTCCCACACTCGCCCTCCTGACTCCAGCAAAGTTCGCTACAGTTTTATCCCCCTTTCCTTGAGAAGTGATGACTAGGCCCCGGCATGTCCAAGAAGCCCACAGTGTTTCTGAGGAAGGTGGGGGGCCCAGGCAGAGCTGTGTGAACAATGCTCTTAGCTTAGGGCTTTCAGGCCAGAGTAGGTGGAGCGCACACAACGCCTTGCCTTTTCTGGTTGGTTCCTGCCATTGAAATCCTGTAACATCCAGTGAATAAAGAGCCATCCTGCTTGTTCCAAAACAGAATTGGCCCTCTCATTCAAATGCCGATAGTGAGCAGGGCTTTTAGTCAGTGACTGCAGTGCCACTGTCCCCTGGGGTCCTAATGTCCCATGACAATAGAACCAGGTGCTGCCAAGAGCAAGGCTGGCACAGACGGAGGCCCCCAGGAGGTGCCAGGGCTTGACACCCCCTGGGAGAAAGCTGGAAGAGGCTGCCTAGGCCAGCTCACTATTATTTCCTCCCCATTGCTGACCCCCACATTGTCTCACGGTCTTGTCTGTCCCTCTGTTTCCCGTCTCTACAAAAGGTTTAAGATTAACCGATGTTCCTCCTTGGAGGGTGGAAAACAAGTGATAACGATCTAGGGATGACAAACCAAGCAAAACACCCATCTTGGGACAAGAAAACCAGGATGTCGCCAGATAACCCCCAAGAAAAGATTAGCTCATCTGGGATGTGACCACCTCAAGGGGGAACTAACACGAACTTCTAAGATCCATAATCCCGTCCCTATAAAAGCCTTCAGCGATCCCCAGTGGGGGAGGCGGGTTTTTTGGAGGAATCTATATCCCTCTGTCTCCTATATATCAATATATAATAAACCTCTTGCTGCTCACCTCACCCCTATCTCAGAATTGGCTATTGCGGCAGGCAGCTCCAATACGCGTTATTGCGGTAACAAAGCTTGATTCCTCGCTTTGGCCTCTGGAGTCTCCCAGCCCACTGGGTGGTGGAAGCTGGACGAGTGATGTTGCTGCAGGGTCAGGTCCCCTTTCCCGGGACTCTCAGTGACTTGTCCGCACCTGCAACGACAGACCTTCTTCCTGAATCAGGCCCTTGAGTGTAGGGCACCTGAAGTAATTACGCTCTTTGGAAGATGTTACCTCTTACAGCGGCGCTTCTCAAACTTCAACGTGCATAGGAATCACCTTGGGATCTTGTTAAAATTCAGGTTTGGACTCCACCTGATAGTCTGCAGTTCTAACAAGCTCCCAGGTGAAACCAATGTCACTGCAAGAGACTAGAGACATGCTCAGTAAGGTCACTTTGACTTTCAACCTCCTGTGTATGGGATTGGAGCCTGAATTACATAGTCAAGAAGAGCAAGTATTATTCATTTGTTTATCCAACAAGTATGCAAGGAGTGTCTACTGTTGCTTATGCTTAGGATGGTAGTGGGGAGGGGGATACAACAGGGATTAAGATAGAATGTGCCTGCATGTAATGTCCAGTGTGGAAGGCAGACAATTACATTGATAATTAGAGCACAGTGTGCTAAGTGAGATAAATGAAATGATAGAGGATTTGTTTCCTGGGGGCAGGATCTGTGACAAATGCAGACACTGTTGAAAAAGGGAGAAGTAGTGGGAATCCAGAGAACAGGCGACAAAGGAAAGGCTGGGTTAAAGGTCTGGTTATCTCTGCAGGAGCAGTGAAACCAGAAGGAGAGAAACAACGTGCCTGTCCCGATCTTGTGCTTCATACTGCGTTAGTACCAAGTGCCAAACGCTTGATCTCTAGTTAGTAGTCCATGCACAGAGTTTCTCTAGCTCTGCTCAGTTTAAAACACCCCAACCCATTCCCAGCTCACCATTCCTTGGGGTCCGTAGGAGATGTTACCTTGATGTTCCACAAACTAGCCCTTCCAGCTTCTGGTAGGTTCTGAGCAGCAGGACAAAATGCACCACAGTTTCACTGTACTTTCCATGAAACAATCCACTTTTGACAATTACTGTGCTGCTTGTAGCCTTTGCACATTCCCAGGGCTAGGACCTGGGGACAACAGGAATGACACATACCCTCCAAATCGTCCCTCCCTTTCTACCAGAGCCCCTCTCCCCTAACTCTCACCCTAGGAGGTTTTTCATTCTCTTTGAAGCAACTGTCTGGTCAGGTGAATCTTAGGGTGATCAGACCCCAAATTATGACACCACTGTGCTTTAAAATATTAAATAATTTAGTTTTTACAAGAAGATACTGATAAGCAATATGATTATTTTCACTTTGAAGATGAGCAAACTAGGGCACAGATGGTACTGCAACCTCCCTAACATCGCTCTGCTGGTTGTGGCCAGGGTGTGAGGTGTCGTGTCGACTCTAACTCATGGCGACCTTATGTACAACAGAACAAAATGCTGCCTGGTTCTACATTATCTCCAGGATTGTTGGTATGTTCGAGTTCATAACTGCAGGCACTGTGTCAATCCATCTCACCGAGGGTCTCTCATGCCCTTGGCGCTTTGCTTTGCCAAACACGATGTCCTCCTCCAGTGACTAGTCTTTCCTAATAATGCATCCAAAGCATGCAAGTTGGACAATGTTCTGTTATGCTCAATAAAATTTTCACTGGCTAATTTTTGGAAGTAGATTGGCAGGCCTTTCTTCCTCGTCTGTCTTAGTCTGGAAGCACCGCTGAAACCTGTCCACTGTGGGTGATCCTGCAGGTATTCGAAGTACCCTTGGCACAGAGGAAGAAATAAAATGTGTGGCTAATTGTCTTTGTGAAGAGTTGCCTCCTTGCCATGAGACCATGAGAACTGGATAGTGCCCAGCTACCATTACTGACCCTTTTAATCAAAGATTCTATAGAAGAAGCCTGATCAAAAGGGGAAAATGCAGAGCAGAATTTCAAATTCTCATTGAATCTAGATTTTCTGGAGCCAATGGAGGCTAGATAAACCCCTGAAAAAATTGCCCTGAGATAATCTTTAAACCTTAAACCAAAAATATCCTCTGAAGTCTTCTTTAAACCAAACAATAGTTTAGCTTAATTAATAAAGAATGTTACCTTTGAAAGAACTATCTATATGGGATCAAAATGACAACAGCACTTGAAAGAGAAGATAGGAAACTTAGGGGGCCGTGAGTTTATGGTAATGGGGGAGGAACAATTTGGAAAAGGAAGTTGAGAATGGTTACATAATTTGAAGAATGTAGTCAGTGTCACTAACTTGTACATGTAAAATTTGTTGAATTGGTATATGCTCTGCAGTGTATATTCTCAACAATAACAAAAAAAGAAATAAATTATTAAAAAAATTACCAGTGGCATAGCTTCCAGCATCAGAGCAGCATGTCAGCCACCACAGCATGACAAACTGAAGAAGGGTAGTGGTTAAGACATTTAGTGCTGTTAAATTAGTTTTCTCAGGCTGCTATAACAGATTACCACAAACTGAGTGGCTTAAAATAACAGAAATTTATTCTTGCATAGTTCTGGAGGCAAAAAGTTTGAATTCAGGGTGTCTAGCAGGACCATGCTCTCTTGAAGGCTCTAGGGGAAGATCCTTCCTGGTCTCCTCCAGGTTCTGGTAGCGTAACTCCAACCTTATCTCCGCATGGCTATCTTCCCTCTGACCATTACCTCTGTGTCTTCACATGCTGTTCTCCTCTCTGAGCCTGTCTGTCTCTTCTCTTTTCATGAGGACATCAGTCATACTGTATTAAGGGCCCACCCTACTCCCATATGACCTCATGTTAACGAATTACATCTGCAAAAGACACCATTTTCAAATAAGTTTACATCCACAGGTACTGGGGGTCAGGACTCGAACATACCTTTTTGGGAGACATAAATCCACCTATAATAACTGTGGTCTAGTTGTAAGAGAGCTGAGCTGAGGCTGGAAAGTCAGGAGCCCAGTCAAGGCTCTTTGCTTGCTGGACGTTTTACGCAGCCCCCGGGCCTCAGTGCCTTCCTCTGTGAAACAAAGGGCGGGGATTGCTAAGGTGCCTTCCAGCTTTAACTCGGCCATAGCCCTTGTGAGCAGAAGTTGTTTTTACTTTAGCTCTTTGTCCATAATCAGTTACTGAGTAGAAGCATAACAGGCTGGGCACAAGGCCCATTTGCTGCTCTCGGGGAAAGTTAACTGATGAGGAATGTTTTTTATTCTTTGTTGCTTCCTACGGCATCATTTCCCTTTCTCCTGCCTTTACCATGCTTAAACCCATCTCTTAGCTTTTACCTAGGCTGTTCCTGAAGCCCTGAATATTATGAAAGTAGTAAAGAGTGGGCATAAGTCTACAGTTATAATCCTAATACCGGTTCATGAAACAATCCATTTTTGACAATTGTTGCACTGCGTGCAGCCTTTAAAACCAGTCCAGTTAAAACCAGTCCAGTTGCCATCAAGTCAGTTCCAACTCATGGCAACCCCATGTGTGTCAGAGTAGAACTGTGATCTACAGGGTTTTCAATGGCTGATTTTTCAGAAGTAGATGCCAGGCAGAGCCCTGGTAGCTCAATGGTTAAGAGCTGAGCTGCTAAGCAAAAGGTTGGCAGTTTGAATCCACTGGCCGCTCCTTGGAAACCCAATGGTGCAGTTCTACTCTGTCCTATAGGGTCGCTATGAGTCGGAATTGACTCAACGGCAATGAGTAGATGCCAGGCCTTTCTTCTGAGGTACCTCTGGGGGGACTCAAACCTCCATCCTTTCTATTAGCAGATGAGTATGTTACCATTAGTACCACCTAGTAACTCCATCGTATTCCTAGCAATAGTTAATTAAGGTCTGAGCTAAGGCAGGGTGAGTGAATGGGAATGGAGAAGAGGCAGAGAGTTTAAACAGGATCTTACGTCACCAGATTTGCATTTGCATTTTAGAATCACTTTAAAGCCTGTTTTTTCCCTCTGAATTATTGTATTGTTTCTCTTGAATTGTTTTATTGTTTAACCCATGTTTCATTGATTTTTGCCTCCATCTGGTGTTTGGGTTGAATTGTGTCCCCAAAAAGATATATTGATGTCCTAACTCCAGACACCCATGAGTGTGACCTTGTTTGGAAAGAGGGTCTTTGCAGATGTAATCAAGTTAAGATAAGGTTATTCAGGGGGGTTCTAATCCAATATGACTGGTGTCTTTATAAGAAGAGGAGACACACATGGAGAAAACCATGTGATGATGGAGGCAGAGACCGAAGGGCTACATCTACAAGCCAGGGGAGGCCAAGGATTGCTAGCAAGACCAGAAGCTAAGAAAGGGGCCTGGGACGGACTCGCCCCTAGAGCTTTCAGGGAGAGCATGGCCCTGCCGACGTCTTGGTCTCAGACTTTGCTATGGCAGCCACAGGAAATGAATATACCTGGTAATGCAGGCCATTTTCTCCCCTGCAGTGTCCAGAGGGTGTCATTCATCCACAGGCCTGTCTCTACCCTACCATATCAGCTCTTTCTTAGAATGGTGGCAAAATAAGCACCTTTTTCTCATGGGCATTCAGAGTCATTTTCCTGGGCTCATTTCTCAAGGCCCCTAACCCTAAATGCTAAACAGAGCGAGCTATGGGTGTGATGTCTCTCCAGTTCTGCAGGAGTGGCTGGTCTCAACGCCCCCCTCCCCTCAAATCCTCTGCTTCTTTCAAGCAGGCTTGGTGTTGCAGGCAGGGCCCCTCCTTGTTCTTTGCTAGCCCCATCCAGACTTTGGCCACGGAGGGTCAGCAGCACCTCTTTCCTCATCTGTATCATATTTTGGCAGAGGGGGACAAAACAATCCCAATGACTAACAGGCTTATTAGTGAGGCCCCCACTCCCTGCCACCAGGGTTTGAACTAAAGTCCATGAAGCCTGGCTCAGGGCCAAACATAAGTGACTAATACCACAATACTCTGAGACTCGCCTTTCTCCGAATAACAATGCTCGATTTCCTGGACCTAGCTTCTTTATCCAATTCCTTCTTCCATTAGTGTGAGTTTTTTCTCCCATGCAAAGAGCAGTGTACCCCCACGCATCTGCTGGAGAAGTGCAGACACTGCTGTGTCCCAGCAAAGGACCCTACTACGGTTCATGCTGGGCATTGAGTGTATCTCTATGTGCGGTTCTCATTTCCTTCCCTTGACTTCAGGGATTACTTTCTGGTGAGTGATTCTCAATACTCATTGGCCAGTGTCTTAGTTTGCTAGTGCTGCTATGACAAAAATATCACAAATGGCTGCCTTTAAAGAACAGAAATTTATTGTCTTATAGTTTTTGAGGCTAGAAATTCAAATCAGGGCACTGGCTCTAGGGGAGGGTCCATCCTTGTAGTTAGCCCTGGGCGTTCCTTGGCTTGTGGATGAATCCTCACATGGTCTCTTCCACCTATGTTTGTATGACTCTCTGTGTCTATTTTCCCTTTTTTAGAAGACAGCACTCAGACGGGATTGGGTTTAGGACCCACGCCACTATTCTTGTGTGGCCTCATTAACATAACAAAACAAGGTCACATTCACAGGTGCTAGGGGTTAAGATTTCAACATATCTTTTTTAGAGACACAATTCAATCTATATCAGTGAAGTTGAAATTCCCAATTTCCATTTTCTCCCCATTTGGGTCTGGTTGAGAGAGATTCTGACACCAATGGGCCAGACAGACTTCAGGGAGAGCTGTGGGGTGCTGAAGGGTGCTGTCACCTGGTCCTTCCCTTCACAGAGCTGGCTCTCTAATGGAGGAGGAGCGGTGATTCCAGATTCCTCTTCACTTTCTCTTCCAATGTAGCTGAAAAGGTCCGCAGTAGCCTGGCTCCTGAAATCTGCGTTTTCTCCAGCTGACTCCTGGGTCTTTAATAAAGGAAATTCACCAGGGCTTTATTTAATAACATCTCACTGTGTGTGCCGGATTATTGGGCCATTTAGTGAGTTGAACTGTCAGTCTTAGATTTATCACATTTGATTTGTCATTTCCTCACTAACTTCTTTGCTTTGGAGAGAATTGAGATAATCCAATATATTATAGCTTCCCATGTTATGAATTGTAAAGGTTTGGAGTTTTTAATAAAACTGACTGGGCTTTCTTCATTTGGGGTAGAAATGCCTCATTAGTTTATTCATTCCACAGATTTTGGAGTGCCTCCTTTTCAATAAGTGGACTCCCTTACTGAATGCAAGAATTTTTGAGCTCATCCTGAAATCTAAGCTGGAAACACTTTGCCACAGGATAATGTTGAGCAGGGAGAAGCCACTTGCTTTATGATGTCTTAGGAGATATTGCTTCTGGAAGAAGTTATAGCTCTATTAATGTCCCCAATGACCTTTTTCTTATTTCCAGATCAAAATCAATTGTCCTTGTTGCTCCTTGGGTAATATGGGAAATCTTCAGATGGAAAAACCATGCTGCTGGGCAGCTGTGGCAGATGTGGGTCACGGGGACTTGGATGTCTGTCTCTAACATGCCCTTGGACTTTATTGGCAAGTGGGCTTTGCCCCCAGGCCTGCATTCCTTGGACTGTTGAGCTGACTTGGTCTACCACCTGCCTCCTCCACCTCCTGGCTGATGGGCCCCAAATACCCTCAAGCCTTTACTGAAGATAGGAACAGAAGGTGCAATGAGAATCAGCAAGTGGCAGGTTTTGTGAGGTTTCAGCCAGGACCTCCTGCCTCATGTGAGGCTCCACATCTCCCAATCTTTCTACCTACCATTTTCTCATCCTCTCTGGGGCTTGACTTGGGCTAAGGCCTCTCACCCATCTCTCATCGCCATTTACTCGGCTTTGGAGGTTGAGTCCACAAAGCCTTGTGGCTATGACACCTCTGTCCCAGCAACTGCCACCTTTCTTGGGGACACTTGTTTTTGTGATGATGAACCAGGTTTCAGGGTTTCCACCTTACAGCAACTCATGTTTTTGGCTCTTGTATTCAGAGCCTCTTTGTCTTTGCTTCGAAGAGTATTATGCAGACCATAACATACCATAGTGGAAAAGGATAAGTCTCCTTCCTGGGTGGAAATGTGACACTGAGAACATGCTTTAGGTCTCTTCTCCTCATAGAAGAGAAAGTCAAATTCATTTTTTACCAGCATTATAATACCCCTAAAGAAATCTCCCTTGTTATGTGGCCTGGAGAATTTTCCAACTCAGTATGGGTTTTATTGTGGGTGAATTTTCTTTACCCTAAACTCTGAGCCTCATAGTAACCTGGAGAATAGCCCAAGGATTCATCTAGCTTATCCCTTTTCTTCCCAAAGTGCCAATCTTGTGAAACTCTGTCATTATTCACAACTTTCTTCTCAAATTAGTAGTTGAGCCTAGTGAATTGACTCAAGGGATCTGACAGTTTAGCTAAGAAGAGGGAGAAATCTACATGATCATGGCTTTCTAGGTGATCATCCATCGGAGTCTGATAACACAATGTGGAAATATGTAGTGTCAGTCGGGCAAAGTACAGCAACCCATGCAAGTTAAGTCAAGGAACCAAAACAAACTTGTTGCCATCAAGTAGATTCCAACTCATGGCAACAGCATGTGTTACATGGTTGAACTGCTCCATAGGGTCTTCTTGGCTGTAACCTTTTATGGAAGCAGATTGCCAGAACTTTCTGCCACAGTACTGCTGGGTGGGTTCGAACCACTAACCTTTAGGTTAGTAGTCGAGTGCAAACCATATGGGCCACCCAGGGACTCTTATTTACATCAAGAAAAAAGGGAGTTATTATAAGGATACACATTGAAAGAACTGAACTACTATTAGGATCCAGATACGTCTATGGATGGGGTCCATGTGTCCCTTCAAACTGACTGTTCTCTCTCTCTCTCCTGTATTTCTAAGCACAGCTGCTCCATTGTCCTCCGTTGTTCAACAGCCAAATTCCTCTGCTTACTCATGGGTTTTGCTGTCTTAAGGGCTTGAGATCGTCCATCCTGACCATTTGAGCCCTATCTCAAGTACTTTCAGTTTCAATTCTCATTCATTAGCTGACTCAGTCTCTTGGCCATAGTTTGCTGACTAGTCTATGGATGAACACCCATGTATCGGGCATCTATCCCTTGTCTAACCTGTTATGGCCAAGGAGGTGCTGGGTCACATGGGACCAAACTGTCTGCCTAAGTATTAAGGGTGCACAGGACAGTGTTCCTCAGAAGGGGGAGTGCATGGCAAGCATGCTGAGGTGAGCTCACCGAGCATTATTTTTGTATAGTTACGGTGAGGATTGAATTGAGCTCTTCTCTCTCCTTTTCAAGTAAAGGCAGGAGAAGGAAGGTAGACACCCAGTGTAAAAACGGCTTGGGGGCAGTGTCTGACCTCCTTCAAGCCCACAAGAAGAAAGGAGAACCAAGATCAACAGCCCAAGGCTGATTCCTATGAGACGGAGGTCAGACATGCCTCCTCTCTCTGCCATCTTCACCCGTTCTGACACCAACCGTCCCTCCCACAGCACTCTCTACTGGGTTTGATAATTCATTGCAATGGCCATGCAGAACTCACAGATAAGACTCACAATTATGGGGTTTATTAGGGAAGTAACAGTTACATTTCAGGCTTAGGAACACTCAGGATAGAGTTCTTCCATCAGGACAGCCTCTTCCCAGCCATGCTTGCAGGCACACCCAAAGGCATTCAGCTTTCTCTGTGGGCCAGGAAGCCCACCGCGTGTCTCCTGCTGTCAGGTCTCTCCTGCTGGCCTGTCCTTCCTTGGTGGTTGTAGGATCCTCCTCCTTGCTCTAGAATTGGCTCTCTTTTAAGGCAAAACTGACCAATCCCCTTGGTAGGCCACAATTACCCTATCACACAATCATCTGGGTGGGAGTTAAAAGACCATGGCTAGAAAGGCCACACACAAAAGTGATTAATCCACCTTACCCAGGGAAGGTTGTTACTGAGGGTACAAACTTCCCTTGGAAGGGGCCTGGTGATATGTAAGGAAATGCCACCATTCTTTAAAAAAAGAAAAGAAAAGGTTGGGGGAAATCCTGCGTATGCCAAGGATCTCTTGTTATGGCTGCGGAAAATGACTCTTTGTGGACTCTGGAATCTGGAATAAGTTGGGGGGTGGTGGTGAGAAGGGGTGTTTCTCCTTTAACTGTAGCCCAACTTTGCACTAAGAAGACTATTCGGCTGGCCTCCCATGGGCTAATTACAAGAGAGAAGCAAAAGCAGTTCCCCTTCTGTTTTACACCTGTTAAGGAAGCTAGGAGGGTATGTGTCTTGGAAAGAAGTGTATGGAATTTGGATAGGTAGCAAAGGGAAAGTTTTCCCTTCTTTTGTGGCCTGCTGTTCTTGTTAGGGTAGATGAAGGACTTCGTTCCTATTTTATTATGAATGGATCTCTCATTTTTATAAATCAAGAAAATAGATGAATAAACAGAAAACACTTTTTTTTGAGGGTGGGAGTTGTTTCCTTTCATTTGGTGTGATTAGTCTTTCCTTCCCTCACTTCTAGCAGGGAAGAAGGCAGAGCTTAATCCGATTGGTTCGAATGTGAGAAGACTGTATTGAATGCACTCTGCTCGGCCCCTCCTTCTTTCTCTTGGGCATGAGCTGTACAGGGTGTAGGAGTTTTCTTCTGCCCTCCATGCCATGTATCTCACCTGAGCAGCTAACCTTCTACCACCAGAAAACTGCCCAGGATTGGTGCTTCCGGGGACTGGGTGGGTACATTAGGAAGGGTAGGCTAACCACTGCAACAAATAACTTCTAGAAATGTAGTGGCTTAATCAGATAAATGTTTATTTCTTATTCATGTCACTGTTGAGTAGGGGTTGGTGGTGGAGGGTGAGGTTCTGTTCCATGCAATAATTTGGGGACCTAGTGTCCTTCCATCCTGTGTCTTTCTTCTCTTCTAAGTCCACAGAGTGTTCTTCTTACAGCTTGAAGATGAGGGTGGGAGGTGAAAGCATGGGAGCCATACATAGGATGTTTATATGGACTGTGCTAGAAGGCAGCATATCACTTTTCTCACATTCTACTCACCAAAACTCAATCTCAGAGTTAGCTCTAAGGGAGACTGAGGAATACAGAGTATAGATGTGCCCAGGAGAAGCAGAGAGTACAGATATTTGTGGGCAGTGGCTGTATGTACCACAGTGAGGAAGTCTAAGTCTAGAGTTCATTTTTAGTAGGCTCTCTTGCCTGCAGATACAAGCCACAGTTGTTAATAAGGGTGTTATTTTAATTTCCTTCTGTCATCCTTTGTTTTATTTTATAATCTTTTCAGAACTCTCATGGGGAAGAGAGAGACTATTTTTGGTTCATGGCCTCCAATATTGGTACATAGCCTAGGAACACTGAAAAATAAAACATAAGAGTTGAATAAGAATTTGGAGGAATTTTGGACTTCAATTTTCTTTTAACTTTAAATCATAAGGGCAAGAGAATATGATTTGGGGCTTTAATTCCATTGGACATTAATATCTTTGGACTTTAACTTAATCATTGAATTTAATCATTGAACTTTGATTTCCTCCCAGAAAATTCATAATGAGAAGGATTTTATATTCACATTTGGGACATCTAATAATTGGCATTTTATTGCTGGATTATCTTAACATTGTCGGTTAATTTCATTGTAGAACGTGTAGTGGTCTATATTTAGAGTGACTAATTTGTTGTCCAAACGAGGATAGTTTTGAGAGTGAAAGGTCTCTATGAATAATTATGCTGGGACAACAGGCCTAAGCTAGGACTGTCTTGGGTGAACTGGTAATGTATGGTTACCCTGGCTATATTGTACTATGTAAAAAAATATAATTACCTATTGCCATTGAGTTGATTCCGACTCATAGCAACCCTGTAGAACTGGCCCCTAGGTTTTCCAAGGCTGTAATCTCTATGGAAGCAGACTGCCACATCTTTCTTCTGTAGAGCAGCAGGTGGGTTCGAACTGCTGACCTTTCAGTTAGCAGCTGAAAGCTTAATCACTGCGCGACCAGGACTCCTTAAAAGAATATAATTAGGGAGGAGAAATGGAACAGGCAATGACTTTCCAGTCTTGTAGCAGATTTAATTAATGAGATTTTCCAACACACTTAGGAGTCTTTTAGGATAAATTTTAACTTGCCCACTAATGGACCCAGGAGGATACACAAAGGTGCTGTATCAGTCAGGGAAATAGAAAGCACACTAAGTATTTCAGATGGAGAGGACTTAACGCAGGGAGTTTGTTACACAGGTGATAGAGGCTGAAAGAGCAAAAAGAAAGGGTAACATGGGGATTAATACCTGCAGGCAGTAGCAACCATCCCTGACTGGGGAACAAAAGAGGAGAAGTGGAGTTATCCTAGGAGCTCAGAGGAGGGGCTCCAGGACTGGTGAAGGAGTGGGTCCGGATACTGCTAGCACCTCCCAACCACACCCTTCTTACCACTGAGTCTGCCTCCCAATTTCCCACCTGTTTCCCTTTGGCAAAACCTAACAGGAACCAACTAGCAAGGGACTCTGGGAAATGTGGTTTTCAGAGTCCCCTCCCCAGCATCAAGAGTGGAGTATAGAAGGGCGACTTTGGAGCTCAGCTCAGCTAAACTCCTTTCCCTTCTCTTGGGGAATTCGTTACACAGATGTTGTCCTGCATGTATGAATCTTACCAGTTCATTCATAAACTAATATTTATCAGGCACCTACTGTATCCCAGGTGTTGTTCTGGGCCCTGGGGATATAACATTAAACAAAACAAAGATCCTTTTCTCATGAGAGAGACAGATAACGAACAATAAACATACATTATGTTTATTTTGAACATTATATAGTATGTTCAAAGGTGATAAATGTTACTGAAAAAGATAAAACAGATGGGGAGGGAGATCAGGACTGCTGGGTTGGCCATTGCAGTGTTAAACAATGTAGTTCAGGGAGGCTTCACTTAAAAATGCCATTTAAGTGAAGATTTGAAGAAAATAAGGAAGTTAGAGGTCTATTCTGGTATATTCAGGGAGAGGGGAGCAACTATGCAAAGGCCCAAGTGAGAATGTGCCTGGTGTGGTTGAGGAACAGCGGGGAGGCCAATGCAGACGGAACTGAGGGGGGTGATGGGGAGAAAAGGAAGAGATGAGGTCAGAGAGTAAAGGTGGCATAAAGGTCTGTGCAGAAAAAAATGAGGTCTGCTATTTGTAGTCCACACGCAGAGCCCTAAAAACATCACGGCCATCTGGAGATTACAGAACATGTAACAGTCTATGTTTAGAGTGACTGTTTAATTTGTCACCCAAATGAGGATAGTTTTGAGAGTGAAAAGTCTCTATGAGTAATTATGCTGGGACAACAGGCCTAAGCTAGGACTATCTTGGGTGAACTGGCATGCATGGTCACCCTGGCTATATTGGACAATATAAAAGAATATAATTACCCATTGCCATCGAGTTGTTTCTGACTCATAGCAATCCTACAGGACAGAGTAGAACTGCCCCATAGGATTTCTAAGGTTATAATCTTTAAGGAAACAGACTATAACATCTTTCTCCCATGAAGCAGCTGGTGGGAATTTTGACAATTCTGTTCCTTAATCTAAGCAATTACCTTCCTCCCGTCCTAGATATTCCCTGAACAGTTTGTGCCGAGTAGGACCAACCGGTGCTCAACCCTGTAGAGGTAAATTTAATCACCAGGTTAACCTCTGGAGGTGTTGCCTGGAGCAAAGCCTACTGATCAGTGCTTTAACCAGCTTTGCAAATAGACACAAGTGGACCATTACCCCGCTCACTTCGCTCTGTCTAGCTTCAATCTGCACCCAAGACAACAGAATCACCACAATGACTAGTGTTACTGGCAAACAAGTGAGTACCTTATCTTTCTCTAAGAAGCAATATGGAGTCCCTGGGTGGTACAGATGGTTAAGTGCTTCACTACTAGTTGAAAGGTTGGGGTTTAAACCCACCCATAGGCACCACGGGAGACAGTTCTGGAAATCTGCTTCCAAAACATCACAGCCTTGAAAATCCTGTGGAGCAGTTCTACTCTGCATACATAGGGTTGCCATGAGTCAGAACTGACTTGAGGGCAATTAAACAAAGAAACAGTACTCAGAGTGTGGTCTATAGACCCTGGGGTGCGGGTGGGGGGCCTTCCAGAACATTTCAGGGACTCTGTGAGGTCAAAGCTATTTCCATAACAGCACTAGGATGTTATTTGTCTTTTTCATTTTTGTTCTCTCACGAGTGTAGAGTGGAATTTTCCAGAGGCTACATATGTGTTATAGAGCAACAGATTGAGTGCAGAAGCATATTAAAATACTCCTTTTTCTCTAGCTACATATTTGTGTGAGGCCTGATTTTCTTATATATTTCCAGCAAAACAACATATTGCAGCTGATTGAATGCAGGAGATATGAAAATCCAGCTGTCTTCTATTAAGCCAGAGTTAAAGAAATTTGTAAAAATTGAAAAGAATGACATTCTTCTCAGTAGACTTTTTTTTCTTCTGGAAATATAGTTGCTTTTCATATAATACAGTACTTATGTTAACATGCAGTGGGTATTGCTATTTAAAACAAATCCATAAGGAAATACTAGAAAATTTTCTGTTTTAATTTTTAGTACAGTAAATATTGATAGATATAATCCACATAAACAAGCATAAACCTGAGACCAAAAAGTTTGAGAATGGCTGCTCTAGAGACCTTTGATAGGATCTCACATCAGCAAGTTAGGCTGTAGTCCTCAAAGCATCTCTTCAGAGGTGTCCTTTGTTACCAGGCATCACTTAAACACATGGACATATTTCCCAATTCAATTTTTCTTTTTTTTACTATCTGTATACCCTGGGTGGTGGAAATCATTAAGCACTTAACTACTGGCTTAAAGGTTGGCAGTTTGAACCCATCCAGAAGAGCCTCAGAAGAAAAGACTGGCCTGCTTCTGAACGGTCACAGCCATTGAAATCTTCTGAAGCACAATTCTACTTTGAAACACATGGGTTCACCATGAATCAGAATCAACTCGACAGCAACTGGTTTGTTTTTTTTTTGGTATACACATGCTGAGCTACTTTAGGTTAAGTTCTATCACCATTAAAAAAATGCATTTAATCTGTAGTGGAAAGAAGAAGAATTAGAGATGTTTTGGGTTTACCAACTGTTATCTGGATAGCTGCAAGAGGTGGTAAGTTTGGACTTGTAGGAGATCACATTTTTCCTCAGGCTGGACCCAGGGGGACTGGATGGACACAGATGAAGCGACATGGCACAGTTACTAGCCATGAGGAACTGAAGCTCCAACCACCCTGGGATGCTTTCTATCACTGGCTCTCAAAGCACCAGTCCACTGAAAGGCTGCACCAGAATCACCTGGGTTGCATGCTATCAATATAGATTTCCAGGCTCCACCCAGAATCCAACAAATCTGAATCTCTGGATCTGGGGATCCAGGAATCCGTATTTTTAAAAAATACCTTGGGTGATTCTGTGATGCAACCAGGTGTGGGAATGTTTGATCAGCCTCTTTAAAATCTGTCAGATAGTTGTGGAGATGTGTGAGTGATATGCTTTTTGCCTCCAAGTATTTCTCCCAGCAACGTACCCTGGGCCTGAAGCACCATTTTGGTGATTAAATTTTTGAGGTTATCAAAAAACAAACCTGTTGCCATTGAGTTGATTCTGATTCATGGTGATCGCATGCGTTACAGAGTAGAACAGCTCCATAGGGTTTTCCTGGCCATAATCTTTATGGAAGCAGATTGCCAGGCCTTTCTTCTGCAGCACTTCTGGGTGGGTTCAGACCACCAACCTTTAGGTTAGTAGTTGGGTGCAAACCTTTTGTCCCACCTAAGGGTCTTTCTCTGAGGTTAGGCAGTGCTATTTCCAGTGTTCCCTATTTGCAAGGCAAACACTCTGTATTCAGCTGTGCTCTTGGGGCAACATGGTGTATTATATACCTGCCCCACCCTGGGGGATGAGAAAGGGCAGAAAGGATGAGGACAAGGAGGAGGCAGCTTTCTAGAAGGATATGGAAGTGAGAGGCCAAGAGCAAAATCTTAAGGACTCCAGGCCCCCTCAACAAGCAAGAAGTAGATATTGATTTCTGCTGAACTGACTCACAAGGCTTGATGGAGGAGCCAAGATGTTCTGCAGACTTTGAAGAATGTTGACATCAACATCCCTGCTGTCACTGGATGCTAATGAAAGATGCTGGCTCTCAGTGCAGAGAAAGAACCCAGAAGCATCTTTCAGCCACCTCTGCTGTTTCTTGTATGTTCTTGAGACCCAGTTGATCACCTCCCTCTTCCTAGACTGGCTCCATTCTCTGCACAGCTTCCAGAATAATCGTTCTGAAAGAATTTTTAAAAACTCAGTTTTAGAAACTCATTTTATTGTGAAATATAGCACATAATCAGAAAAGTGCACAAAACATGAATATACATCATAAATAAATATGATGAGTTATTATAATGTGAACACCCATGTAACTACCACACCAGGGCAAGAAATGGAACCCTACCAAGCCCTATCTTGCATGGCCCCTCCCTTGATGGCAATGAGGTTTAGTGGGAGATAACTGGTATAACCACCTTGGAAAATTATGGGCCTTCAACTAGTGAAGTTAAGGATGTATATACCCTGTGATCCTGAAATTCCATTCCTGAGTACCTACCCTACCTGACCAAACCAAACCAAACCTGTTTGCTGTCGAGTTGATTCCAATTCATTGCAACCCTATAGGACAGAGCAGAACTGCCCCATAGGGTTTCCAAGGAGCAGCTGGTGGATTCAAACTGCTGACCTTTTTGGTTAGCAGCCGTAGCTCCTAAGCTCTGCACCACCACACAGGATAAAAATTTCTGATGGCTCTACATCCCCACCAACACTTGGTATTGCCAAACTCTAAAATTTTTTGCCTATCTGGTGGATGCATATTGGTTTCTTACTGTGGTTTTGATTTACTATCCCCTGATTTTTAATGAGATAAAACACTTTTTCGTATGTTACTGCCATTTGGTATCCTCTTTCATGAAGTGTCTATTTAAGTCTTGTTCACTTTTCTGTCATCTTCTATTTCCTTTTTTTTTTTTTTTTTACTGATTTGTATGAGGTTTTTTTTTAAAAAAATTCTAATTACTAGATATTGGCCAATTATCTGTATTGAAAATATCATTTCCCATTCTATAGCTTGTCTTTTTAATGCTTCTTATGATGTCTTTTGATGAGCAGAAGTTTCTAATTTTAAGCAATCAAATTATCAGTCTTTCCCTTTATAATAGTGGTTTGTTGTGTTTTGTTTACAAGTTCTCCCCCTACCTGGAGATCTTAAAGGTATTCCCATATATTATTTTCTTCAAGATTGTTTTGTCTTTTGCATTTAGATCTATAATCCACCTCAAACCAATTTTCCATAATATCCAATAGGGTTTAGTTTTGATTTTATTCCCACATGGACACCTGCAATACCACTTTCTTTAAATGCTGTCTAGAACCAGTTCTTTTTTTAAACTTATATCCTATTGTTTTATTCTACCATATAGATATATGTAGGTGCTTCATCATGTCACATATAGGCATATACAGGTTTCTATCATCTCATTTCCTAGTAATCCTGTAAACTACTGTACATTATGGTTGACAGTTTTTCTTCAATGTTTCCTTGTATCCTTTGTTATGAAGCATATTTATAATTAATCCTGACCTTTGCTTGTAACTATTGTGGGTTTTTTTTGTATTGTGCTTTAAGTGAAAGTTTATGATTCAAGTTAGTCTCTCATACAAAAATCTATACATACATTGTTATGTGACCCTAGTTCTCCCTATACTGTGACAGCGCATCCTCCTTTCTACCCCGGATTTCCCGTCCATTCAACCAGCTCCTGACCCTCTCTGCCATCTCATCTCACCTCTGGACAGGAGCTGCCCATTTAGTCTCATGTATCTACTTGAGCTAAGAAGCCCACTCTTCATGAGTATCATTTTATGTCCCATAAACCAAAAAACCAAACCCGTTGCTGTCGAGTCAATTCCGACTCACAGCGACCTATAGGGCAGAGTAGAACTGCCCCATAGAGTTTCCAAGGAGCACTTGGTGGATTTGAACTGCCAACCTTTTGGTTAGCTGCCGTAGCACTTAACCACTACATCACTAGGGTTTCCTTATATCCCATAGTCGAGTTTAATCTTTGTCTGAAGAGTTGGCCTCGGGAATGGTTTTAGTTTTGGGCTAACAGAGAGTCCGGGGACCATGTCCTCTGGGATCCCTCCAGTCTAGTCAGACTATTAAGTCTGGTCTTTTTACTAGAACTTGAGTTCTGCACCCCACTTTTCTCCTGCTCCGTCAGCGACTCTCTGTTGTGTTCCCTGTCAGGGTGGTCACTGGTGGTAGCTGGGCACCATCTAGTTCTTCTGGCCTCCGGCTGATGGAGTCTCGGTTTATGTGGCCCTTTTGTCTCCTGGGCTAACATTTTCCTTGTGTCTTTGGTGTTCTTCATTCTCCTTTGCTCCCAGTGTGTTGAGACCAGTTGATGCATCTTAGATGGCCACTTACCAGCTTTTAAGACCCCAGACACCACTCACCAAAGTGAGATGCAAAACATTTTCTTAATAAAGTTTGTTATGCCAATTGACCTAGATGTCCCCTGAAACCATGGGCCGGATCTCCGCCCCGGTACTCTGTCTCTTGAAGTGTTTGGTTGTGTTTAGGAAACTTCTTAGCTTTTGTAGAACCAGTTTTGAGGCCCGATTTGGAGGCCAGCTGCCAAGTATTGAGCACTGACAAGTCCACCTTCTAACCACTCCCCTTAACAGGTTCTCATACTCCTGGGCCACTAAGCACCTATCCTAACTGCCCCAGGACCGGCTCCCCAACAACTAGGGACGGTCTTTATGCCCCCCGAGCTTCAGAATTATTCAAAATACCCAGTACCCAGGAAGCCTTGAAATCTAGCTAACCGTCCCCCTTGCCATACATAAGCCCTCCTGCAATTCCAGCTTGTTGTTAACTTGTCTCCAGGTGCAAGCCACTGTGGCCCTTGCGTCATGGGTGCTGTGCCTCCCTGTCTCTGAGAACTATAAGAACACTAGTTACTGCTCATTGTCTCCCTGACTCTTCTTTCCCACATCATACCTGACTTACCATCCTGTGAATCTCTTAGAGCAACACCCAGTTGTCCTAGTACCATGTATTCAAAAAAACACCCTTTCCCTACTCCTCTGCAATGCCTCCTCTGAAATAACTCAAGTTTTCCTATATGTGGACATCTTTTTTCTGGGCTTTTTCTGGTGTACCATTTGTTCATTTGTCTACTTTGGAGCCAATACTGCACCTTTCATCATTATAGCTTTATGATAAATCTCGCTATCTGGTCAAGCAAGTTCTCCTATTTTTTCCTTCCTTATCAAGAGTGCCTTGGCTATTCCTGGCCCTTTGCATTTCCCCATAAATTTTAGAGGCAACTTGTCACATTGGAACTTTGACATTGTATTGAATCTTATGGATCACTTTAAGAAGAATAGACTATTTCATGATATTAAGTCCTCCATGCAATAATCATGATATATCTCTACATTTAATTAGGTTTACTTTAATATCTCTCAATAGTATTGATGGTTTCTCCATAGATATTTACACATCTTTGTTGAATTTATTCCTAGGAACTTCATATTTTAAGGCTATTGTAAATAGTAACTTTTAATACTTTAAAATTTTCTGTAGAAATATTGATTTTTATATACCAATTTTATATCCTGCAACATTATTAAACTTTCTGATTAATTCTAATAATTTATCTGTGTATTGTTTTGGATGTTCCGTATACATAATTATATCGTTCACCAATAAAATGGGTTTTTATTATTCATTCTCAATCCGTATACCTTTTATCTTTTTTTCCCCCTTTACTTTCACTGATTAGCTAGGATCTCAGCACAGTGTTGAATAGAAGTGATGATGCTGACATTCTTCACTTATTCTTGATTTCAAAGAGAACATTTGCACAGTTTCACCTTTAAGTACAATGCTTCCTGTAGGTCTTTGTACATACTCTTCATGAGACTAAGAAACTCCCTTCTATTCGAGTTTTCAAAGCTCTTTTATTATGCCTGAATGTTGAATAACTATCAAATATTTTCCTGCATCTATTAAGTTGATAATATTTTATCCTGTAATCTATTCATGTAATGAGTTGTTTGATTGATTTTCATGTATTAAGCCAACTTTGCATTCGTGGGATGAATCAAACTTGGTCACCATGTCTTAGCCTTTTTATATTTTGCTGGATTTGGTTTGCTAATATTTTATTTACAATTTTTGCATTTATTTTCATGACAAAGTTGGCTTGTGATTTTCTTTTCTTGTAATGTCCTTGTAGAGTTTTGGTATTAAGATCTTTCTAGTCTCATAAATAATCTAAAAAGTCTTCCTTTTTGAATTCTTCTGAAGTGTTTATAGAATGTTGGAATTGCTTCATCTTTAAATGGGGGTAGAATTCACCAGTGAAGTCATGTGGACTTTGAGTTTTATTCTGGGAAGGCTTTTTAAATAATCAATATCCTTTATTTTTTTTAAAAAATAGTTATGGTACTAGTCAGATTTTCTGTTACTTTTTGTATCAATTATAACAAATTATCAGGCTTATTTATATTTTCTTTTTTTTTTTTTTTGGCCTATAGTTCATAATAGTCTCTATTTTTTTGTTTTATTGACTCCAAGATCTATAGTGATATCCATTGGGGTAAAAAAAAAATAATGTTGCTTATTTTTGGCTTCTCTTTTTTTTCTTCCTGGCCAGTCTCACCAGAGGTTTATTAATTGTATTATTTTTTTCAAAGAACAAATTTTATCTCTGTTGAGCCTCTTTATTACATGTATGTTTTCTATTTCATTCATTTTTACTCCTACTTTTATTATTTTCTTCCCTCTAATTCCCTTGGGGAGCCAAGGTGGTGCAGTGGGTTAAGAGCTCAGCGGCTAACCAAAAGGTTGGTAGTTTGAATCCACCAGCTGCTCCTTGGAAACCCTATGGGGCAGTTCTACTCTGTCCTATAGGGTCGCTGTGAGTCAGAATCGACTCTATGGCAAGGGGTTAATTCCCTTGGGGTTTATTTTGGTGACATTTTCTAACTTCATGTGATAGATGATTTGTTCATTGATTTTTTATCTTTTTCTTCTCCTTTATGTATTGTTTTATCTGTATTCCACACATTTTAACATATAATTCTTTCATTAGCATTCAGTACCGTGGTGTTCTAACTTCCATATGCTTCCTTCTTTGACAATAGGTTATTTAGAAGTGTGTTTCCTAATTTTAAACATATGGAAATTTTCTGGTTATCTTTCTATTCTTGAGTTCTAGCATAATTACATTGTAATTAGAGAAACCACACTGTATGAATTCAATCCTTTGAATATTTTGAAGCTTGTTTTATGGCTTTGCATATGCCCAACTTTTGTAACTGCTTCACAAGGACTTGAAGAGAATATCTGTTCTGCAGTGGTAGGGGAAGTGCCCTGCTGATGTTATTTATGTTGTTCAAGTTATCCTGAACCTTCCTAGTTTTTGTCTACTTCAATACCTAGAATTAATCGTGATAAAATTCCCCACTATGGTTGTATATTTATGTGCCTTGTAACTCTAACAATTTTTAAACATATATATTTTGAAGCCACATTGTTAAATATATAGAAATTCAGGATTATTATTTTTCTTATTCAAGAGTTAGCTATTCGTATTTCTTTGCCTTCTTTAGAATTATTTGAATAATTTTATCATTCAATTTTCCTTTTTTTATTGTACTTTAGATGAAGGTTTACAGAACAAACTAGCTTCTCATTAAACAATTAATACACTTATTGTTTTGTGACATTGGTTGCCAAACTCATGACATGTCAACACTCTCTCCTTCTTGACCTTGGTTCTACATTGCCAGCTTTCCTGTCCCCTCCCACGTTCTCATCCTTTCTCCTTAGTTGGTGTGCTCATTTAGTCTTGTTTTGTTTTATGGGCCTGTCTAATTTTTGGCTGAAGGGTGAACCTCAGGAGTGACTTCACTACTGAGCTAAAAGGGTGTCCGGGGGCCATATGCTTGGGGTTTCTGCAGTCTCTGTCAGGCCAGTAAGTCTGGTCTATTTTTGTGAGTTAGAATTTTGTTCTACATTTTTCTCTAGCTCTGTCCGGGACTCTCTATTTTGATCCCTGTCAGAGCAGTCAGTGATGGTAGCCGGGCACCGTCTAGTTGTTCTGTAGTCAGTCTGGTGGAGGCCGTGGTAGTCGTGGTCCAACAGTCCTTTGGACTAATCTTTCCCTTGTGTCTTTAGTTTTCACCCAAGATGGGATGACACCAGTGGAGTATCTTAGATGGCTGCTCACAAGCTTTTAAGACACCAGACTCTACTCACCAAAGTAGAATGTAGAACATTTTCTTTATAAACTATGTTATGCCAGTTGAGCTAGGTATTCCCAGAGACTATGGTCCCCACAGCCCTCAGCCCAGTAATTCAGTCCCTCAGGGAGTTTGGATGTATCTATGGTGCTTACACGACCTTGCCTTATACAATTTGTGCTAGCTTCCCCAGTATTGTGTACCTTCATCAAAATTACCACTTATCTATTGTCTATTTAGTGTTTTTTCATTGCCACCTCTTCCCTCCCTCGTAACCATCAAAAATTGTTTCTTTTTGTGTGTAAACGTTTTCATGAGTTTTTATAGTAGTGGTCTCAAACAATATTTTTCCTTTTGTGGTTGACTTATTTAACTCAGCATAATGAACTCCAGATTCATCCATATTGTGAGAGGCTTTGCAGATTCATCGTTGTTCTTTATCGTTGCATAGTGCTCCATTGTTTGTATGTACCACAGTTTGTTTATTCATTCATTTGTGGTTGGACATCTAGGTTGTTTCCATCTTTTTGCTATTGTGAACAATGCTGCAATGAACATGATTGTGTATATGTCTATTCGTGTGACGGCTCTTATTTCTCTAGAATATATTCCTAGGAGTGGGATTGCTGGATCATATGGTATTTCTATTTCTAGCTTTCTAAGGAAGCGGCATATCATTTTCCAAAATGGTTGTACTATTATGCATTCCCACCAGCACTGCATAAGAGTTCCAATCTTTTCACAGCCTCTCCAACATTTGTTATTTTCTGTTTTTTGATTCACGCCAGTAATGTTGGGGTGAGATGGTATCTCACTGTGGTTTTGATTTGCATTTCTCTAATGGCTAGTGATCGGGAGCATTTCCTCATGTGTCTGTTAGTCACTTGAATGTCTTCTTTGGTGAGGTGTCTGTTCATTTCCTTTGCCATTTTTTAATTGGATTATTTGTCTTTTTGTTGTAGAGATGTTGGATTTCCCTGTAGATTTTAGAGATTCGACCTTTGTCAGATTTCTTATAGCCCAAAATTTTTTCAAGTCTGTAGGTTCTCTTTTTATTCTTCTGGTGAAGTCTTTTGAAGAGCATAAGTGTTTAATTTTTAGAAGATCCCACTTATCTAGCTTATCTTCTGGAGTTTGTGTGTTCTTAGTTATGGTTTGTATCCTGTTTACGCCATGTATTAGGGCCTCTAGCATTGATCCTATTTTTTCTTCTATGAACTTTGTAGTTTTTGGCTTTATACTTAGGTCTTTGATCCATTTTGAATTAGTTTTTGTGTATGGTGTAAGGTACGGGTCCTGTTTCATTGTTTTGCAGATGGACGTCTAGTTTTGCCAGCATCATTTGTAAAAAAAAGACTGACTTTTCCCCATTTGATGGACCTTGGGCCTTGTTGAAGATCAGGTGACCGTAGGTGGATGGATTTACATCTGAGTTCTCAATTCTGTTCCATTTCTCAATGTATCTGTCATTGTACCAGTACCAGGCTGTTTTGACTACCATAGGTTTATAGTAGGTTGTGTAAGTCCTCCTACTTTACTCTTTTTCAATAGTGCTTTACTTATCCAGGGCTCTTCTCTTTCCATATGAAGTTAATGATTCATTTTTCCATCTCTTTAAAGAATGTTGTTGGGCTTTGGATCAGGATTGCATTGTATTTGTTGATTGCTTTGGGTAGAATTGTCATTTTCTCAATGTTGAGTCTATGTATCCATGAGCATGGTATGTTTTTCCATTTATGTAGATCTCTTTTGGTTTCTTGCAGTAGTGTTTTGAGTTTTCTTTGTATAAGTCTTTTACGTCCATGGATAGATTTATTCCTAAGTATTTTTTTTAAGGGGCTATTATAAATGGTATTGTTTTCCTGATTTCCTTTTTGTCATTCTCTTTATTGGTGGATAGGAATCCAACGATTTTTGTATGTTTATCTTGTATCCTGTTACTCTGCTGAATCTTCCTGTTAGTTCCAGTAGTTTTCTTGTATAGTATCATATCGTCTGCAAATAGGGACACTTTTACTTCTTCCTTACCAATTTGGATGCCCTTTATTTCTTTTTCTTGCCTTATTGCTCTAGCTAGGACTTCTAGCACAATGTTAACTAGGAGTCGTGATGATGGGCATCCTTGTCTTGTTCCTGTTCTCAAGGGGAATGTTTTCAGCCTCTCTCTATTATGAATGATGTTGGCTGTTGGTTTTGTATAGATGTCCTTTATTATGTTGAGGAATTTCCCTTCTATACCTATTTTATTGAGAGTTTTTATCAGGAATGGGTGTTGGACTTTGTCAAATGCCTTTTCT
>NW_004444073.1:3362874-3392977 GCF_000243295.1 Trichechus manatus latirostris
TGAGTAGTGTAGCTAATGTTTTGATTTTGTCCCTTTTTTGATGTGTGCATCTATTGCTATAAATTGTCCTCTGAGGACTGCCTTTGTTGTGTCCCAAAAGTTTTGGTATGATGTGCTTTCATTCTCGTTTGATTCTAGGAATTTTTTGACTCCATGTTTGATTTCTTCTGTTACCCAGTGGTTTGTAGGCAGGGTGTTATTCAGTGTCCATGTACTTGATTTTTTTACCTTGCTCTTCCTGTTGTTAATTTCTACTTTGATGGCAATGTGATCAGAGAAGATACTTTGTATTATCTCACTGTTAAGGATTTTGTTGAGGGTTGCTTTGTGGCCTAAGATGTAGTCTATCCTGGAGAACGTTCCATGTGTGTTGGAGAAGAATGTGTCTTTTGCAGCTGTTGTTGTGTGGAGTGTTCTATATATGTCTATGAGGTCAAGTTGGCTGATTTTGACCTTTAGATCTTCTGTATCTTTGTTGAGTCTCTTTCTAGATGTTCTGTCCTTTGCAAGAGTGGTGTGTTGAAGTCTCCTACTAGGACTGTGGAACTGTCAGTTTCTCTTTTCCGTGCTGTTAGAGTTTGTTTTATGTATTTTGGAGCCCTGTCATTGGGTGTGCAGATATTTATTATGGTTATGTTTTCATGATGGATCATCCCTTTAATTATTATATAATGCCCTTCTTTGTCTTTTACGGTTGATTTTGTTTGAAAGTCTATTTTACCTGAGATTAATGTTGCTACTCCTGCTCTTTTTTGGTAGCTGTTTGCACGATATAGTTTTTCCATCCTTTGATTTTTAAAAAATTTACATCATTGTTTCTAAGGTATTTCTCTTGTAGACAGCACATTGATGGATCCTGTTTTTTAATCCATTCTGTCACTGTCTGTCTCTTTTTGGGTGCATTTATGCCATTAACGTTCAGTGCAATTATTGATAGGTATGAGTTTATTACCGTCATTTTGTAGTGCTTTTATTTTTGTGGTGCCGATGCTTTCTGTGCTCCTCTTACTCTCCTGTGCTGAATTCCTTTTATTTGTGGATTTTTTTCCATTTCTATTGTTTTTGTAGATTTTGTGTTTTCTGAGACTTTATGTTTTTCTTCTTTATTTTGATGAGTAAGTTTGTTAACTTTCTTTGTGGTTATGCTGAAATTTACCCTTATCTTCCTAAGTTTGAACTAGTCTTTTATTACTTGGTATTGCCTTGCTTTCCTCTCCATTATAAATTTCTATACCTACACTGTTTATTCCCTCTTTTATTGTTCTGATGTTGTTGTTATTTACAGATTAACCTCTCTGGTTCACTGTTGTAAATCTTTTAGTTGTGATTAATCCTTGAGAGTTCATTTCCTAGGTTAGTATCTGGCTGGTGTGGTCTTGTGTCCTAGATTCAGGCTGTTGTCTAATGTTGTTTGTTCTCAAACCAAAGGACTCCCTTTATAATTCTTGTACGTTTGGTTTGGTTTTTACATATTCCATTAATTTCTGTTTATCTGGAAATGTCCTAATTTCATCATAATATTTGAACAAGAGTTTTCACAGGATGTATTATTCTTGGTTGGCAATTTTCTCTTTCAAGGTTTTGTATATATCATCCCATTGCCTTCTTGCCTGCATGGTTTCTGCTGAGTAATTAGAGCTTAGTCTTATTATTTCCCCTCTGTGTGTGACTTTTCATTTTTCTTGAGCTGCTCTCAGGATTCTTTCTTTGTCTTTGGTTTTAGCAAGTGTGATTATGATATGCCTTGCGGATTTTCTTTTCAGGTCTATCCTATATGGGGTTCATTGAGCTTCTTGGAGGGTCAGCTTTTCATCTTTCACGATATTAGGGAAGTTTTGTGCCAGCAATTCTTCAATGACTCTCTCTGCATTTTCTGTTTCCTCCCCGTGTTCTGGAACTCTTATCACTCACAAATTTTTGCCTTTGATTGTATCCCACATCATTCTCAGGGTTTCTTCGTTTTTCTTCGTTCTTTTTTTTTCCTCAAATAGAGTTGTATCCAAGTGTTTGTCTTCAATTTCACTGATTCTACCGTCTATTGTTTCAAACCTGCTCCTCAGTCCTTCTATGACACTGTCCATTTCTGAAATCTTGTTGTTTATCTTTTGGATTTCTAATTCCTATTTTTGTATGATTTCTTGTTTTGAATTTATTTTAACATTTTGTTTCTATATTATTTTCCTGAATTCTTCCTTTGTTTGTCTTTCTTTTCCATGATTTTGTCTGTTTTTTCCTCATTTTTATCTGTTTTTTCCTTCAACTCTTGGATAGCTCTGAATATTAGAGATGTGAATTCTCCATCAGGTAGTTGCTGTGCCTTTGTTTCTACTGGAAAGTCATCTGGTGTTTTATTTTTGACATCTACTGAAGCCATCCTGTCCTATTTTTAAAAATATGTTTTGATATTGTCTGCTGTCTTTAGGATTTTCAGTAGTTATTTTCTTCATTTATTGATTGTAGATTTGTTTGTTTCATCCTGCTTTTTTGTTTTGTTAGGTTATGTTTGAGCAGGTGGGCTGTGCGTTCTTTGTTTGCTCATCTGTGGGCATGATACTTCTCACCACCTTGTCCCATGGGCAATGCCAGTTGCTCAGCTATGGTGCAGCAGGGCAGGTCCAGCTGAAGTGTAGGGGCTGGAATGGGTTGTTTGTGGCACGTACCACGGCTGACAGGGTGGGGCCAGGTGTCAGTGCAGGGCAGGTCCCAGTAGGCCATGCCTGTGCTGCTCAGGAGTGTGATGATCAGTGCACAGTGCAGATAGGCAAGAGGGAGGGGGAGGTTGTGATGTTTGGAACTAAGTGGGTATGGGAAAGAAGAGAAAGAGGAGAGAGAAATAGGAGACAAAAAAAAGTTCTGAGGGAGCCTGCTGTTGGTGTAGTGCAGACCCAGGGAAGCTGTGTGCTGGTGACTTTCTAGCCAGGCAGTGAGGCACAGCCTGTCAAGAAATGGCTGTTATGGCACATGCAGCTAGATAGACACAAGAAAGGAAAGGAGGAAAGAGAGAGAGAGAGATAACAAAATAGATTTAAAAAAAAAAAAGGAGAGAGAAAGGCACACATGGCTAGGTGGTTGGGGGAAAGGAATGGAAGGGAGGTAGAGAGAGGTAAGAAACCGAGGGGGAAGAAAAGAGAAGAAAGAGGACTGAAAAAAAAAAGGAAGCCCACCAGAAGCAGGTCCCCAGGCAAGTGACACTGCACAGCCCCTCCAGAAGAAGCAGAGATGTTACATGGAACCAGGTGTTCAGGAGAAGCATAAGGAAGGGAGGAATAGAAACAGAGAAAGAAAAGAAGACAGAAAAGAAAAATGCCCCAAGGGAGCCGACCGGAAGTGGGTCTCCAGCTGAGTGGTGCTGCACAGCCCATCAAGAAGGAGCAGAGATGGCACATGGTTCCAGTTGTTTAGGAGAAGAATAAGGAAGGAAGGTAGAGGAAGACAAGACATTGAGAAAAGAAAAGAAGAGAGAAAGAAAAAGGAAACAAACAAACAAAAGATGCCCTGAGGGAGCCCACTGGTGTGGTGTTGTGGACTGGAGAGGTGGCTCCGAAGCCATGTGGTACAGCCCATGTAAAGGGGGTAGAAGGCACACAGTGCCAGATATTAAGGGGACTGAAAAAGAAGGTAAGTAGAGAGAGATGAGAAACTGAGAAATGAACAAAAAGAAAATGAAAAAGAGAGAGAGAAAAAAAAAGAAATTCCCCCTGGGACCCCACTGGTGACCAGGGAAGGGGCTCCCAGGCCTTGGGGCACAGCCCATCTAGGAGGCAAGGAGACGGCACACAGAGCCAGGTATTCAGGAGACAGGAAAAGAAGGTAAGTAGGGAGAGACAAGAAACCGAGAAATGAAGAAAAACAAAAGAAAAGAAAAATGGTCCCAGGAATCCCACCTGTATGACGGCACAGACTGGGGAAGTGGTTCCCCAGCCGAGTGGTGCTTCATAGCCTGTCAAGAAGAAGCAAAGATGGCACAGGGAGCCAGGTGTTTGAGAGAAAGGAAGGGAAGGAGGTGAGAGAGTGTTGTGGATTGAATTGTGTCCCACCAAAATATCTGTCAACTTGGCTAGGTCATGATTCCCAGTATTGTATGATGGTCTACCATTTTATCATCTGATGTGCTTTCATTATATGTTGTAAATCCTATCACTGTGATGTTAATGAGATGGATTAGTGGCAGTTATATTGATGAGGTCTACAAGATTAGTGTCTTAAGCCAATCTCTTTCGAGATATAAAAGAGAGAAGCAAGCAGAGAGACATGGGAACCTCATACCACCAAGAAAGCAGTACCAGGAGCAGAGTGTGTCCTTTGGACCTGAGGTTCCTGTTCAGAGAAGCTCCTAGACCAAGGGAAGATTGATGACATGGACCTTCCTCCAGAGCTGACAGAGAAAGCCTTCTCCTGGAGCTGACAACCTGAATTTGGACTTGTAGCCTACTAGACTGTGAGAGAATAAATTTCTCTTTGTTGAAGCCATCCACTTGTGGTATTTCTGTTATAGCAGCACTAGATAACCAAGACAGAGAGGGAAGAAACCAAAAGAAGCCAAAAGAAAGCAACAAAGAAATGGACTGAAGGAGCTGGCTGGTGTGGACAGGGCAAATTCAAGTGGCACAGAGCCAGCGCCTCCCTGGCTGAGTGACCTTAGCCAGCCGGAAGTGGAGGAGGCTAAGTAAGGGGAAGAAGAGTCTGGCATGGGGAAGCATGCATCGCTGGTTACTGGGGGCTCTGTTTCCTGCTGGGAGCTCTGTGAAGCTGCTTTCCCATATTCCCTGTCCACCTGTCTCTGACAGGAGTCCAAGATGGCGAATCCGTGCTGCATTAGCTGATAAGGGACCTCCACTCCATATTTCTCCTTGCTCTCTGTTCTCTATCAGTTTCTTATTCCATTCGGTGCTTGGTTGAGTTCTTTATCTCTTCATTTGATGCTTAGGGTTCCAGGATTGATGTTAGTTTACTTAGTTTTTCGGGTGTTTGCTGTGGAGGGACAGCATGGTGTTTCTGTCTGTAGCACCATGTTGGCTCTGCCCTTTTCCTCCTTTTTTAGTTTGGAAGTTATATACTTCTATACCTCTGTTCTTTTAGCGATCACCCTGAAATTATAACATGCATTCTTGCAGTATGCTTATCTGATGTTAATCCACATTATCCTCGTCCCAGAAAATTTGAGTCCTTAGACCAAATGTACTACATTTAGTTTCCTCTAGATTTATATGCTATTTTTGTGTGTGTTAATATTAATACTGAGTCCCTTCCTTGGAACTGCTTTGGGGCTTCCTGAGCAGTCTGAAAACCATTAAACCAGGTGATCTTGATACTTGGTCCACTTTAACATTCTATGACCCTAGAATTACACTTTTAAAATGTTAACTGGACCAGGTCTGTTGTGGATAATGCATTCTTAAAATGGAATTGCAAGAGAAATGAGGCATGGGTTTTTCAGGGTTTTCCAAAAGGAAGGAGTTAGGCATCTTAACAGTTAGAGCCATCTCTTTTCAATCAAATGCAGTTGAAAAGCTGCAGGCAGCACTGGTAGACCTGCATTGCAGATGAGGCATATTCAAATGATGGTGAAATAGCTGGAGGTGCCAGCAGGTCTGCAGCTCACCTAAGATGATTCTAGAAGCACAGAATCACTTTATCTCTTGCTAAAAATATTTTTATTTTCCTGTTTCCTCAGCAGACCAGATGCTGATGGAAGAGACAAGGTCATTTCTGCATATGTGAATAAAGTTGTTGGATGAAGCTAGGAAGAAAATTTAAACTGTATGTTTGTCTGGTTAAAAAGGATTTTTTTTTTTCCCCTCACAATTAATCATAAATTAAAACCATTAAAAAGCTATTAGCTCTCAAACTTCAATTAAGTTATGCCTCACACAAGCACTGAAAGCAGAAAAGTTTTTACCATTGATATTCAATGTAGTTCAGTAAAGTGGAAATACTTATTTTCCATTGAGTGGCTGACTGTATTAAGCACATCTACTCTTGTTATTCTGAATTTTCACGTCTCTGAAGCGATGTGATGATGTAACCATTCACCTACTTGAGACCTTGGTGCAGGAAGTAAGAATCTTTATGCTACAGAGTACCCTGTTGGTTTTTCTGATTCCACTTGGGCATCAAAAGCTACAAACAGTGACTTCACACACTAAGCTTCTAAATTCCTGCAAGAGCACACACTGTATTTCCCAGTTGGGAAATGATGTGTCTCTCAGAGTTCATAGTCATAGATGGGGAAGTCACATCTTCTGGAGGGCAAGTGGGTCAGCCTTGAGTCATTGTGTCATTGGTCCCCTGGGAAAGAATTCCAGAAGCTCTGACCCTGGGGATATAATTTAAACCATTACAATCTCAGCACTTGTATCTATAAGGAACCCACAAGATCCTCCACTTTAGTCTTATCTGAGCCCATCTTGTGGATGAGACGACTGATGCCCAGAGAGATTAAACGGTTTGGCCAAGGTCATAAACTAGTAATTACCAGTGTTCTCATAATGTTTGAACAATGTTTCTCCAAGCTCAGCAAACACATGGAAATGAGGTTTCCAGAATCCATACCAACATAAAGCACAGTTCATTTTAATGGCAGTTTATTCTGGAGCAACCTATACCATTGTCTTACTGATCTCCAGTCTTCTCAGGGAATGAGAGACACAACATTACAACTACAAAATCATGTTCACAGTACTATTTAATGAGCACAAAGTCCTCTGTTCCACACTCTTCTTAACTTTAAGAGTCTATTGATAGATGAGGTAGGCATGTAATGTCTTTTGCAGATGAGAACATGACAGAGATTGAAAGCATCTGTCAAGAGAACCCAGGCCTTCTGTTTCACGGTCTAGGATAACCGCCAGATTCTGCTTTGTTAATTGGCTTCCATGCAGACAGCTATTTTAACAAAGATTCTGTGGGTCTTCTGTGGCACATTTTGATTTAAAGTGAAATGTTGAAAAGCACTTCTCACCATTCATAGCTTCCAGGGTTGCTCAAGTCTAGCTGATTGGACTGAGAGGGAGGCAGCCTTCAAAACTGTTGTGTAGACATAAAACTAGAATATTCAGGCTCCTCAAATTTAAAGCATAATTCTCAGAGAGATGATAACTGAGGAGTCTGATTCCTTCTTAGAGAGATGCTTTCCCTAAAGTCAGAGTGAATTGAAAAGAGAGTTTATGGCAAAAATGCCACCGTGACCTTAAACATGCCATCTTTGGGTTGCTACCATAATGAGGAATGGAGTGCTACTAAAATACACTGAACATTTTAATGACTCCACTAGCAGTAGGCCAAAAAAGAAAGAAAGAAAAAAAAAAAAAAAGATTTAAGCTTTGAATAATCCTGAGAAGGAGGATTTTGCCAAGGAGATTTTAATGTCAAGAATATACGTGAAGCTAAATATAATGAGCTGAGGCACATCCCAGAGCTGTGGGTGGGGATGTGTACATAGTCAAATTAAATTATTCCATTTCCACTTAAGGAAAAATCTGATGGCAAAAACTGACGGGAAAGCATTAAGTCACATTTCAGTTGGATTATGCTTATAAATACCAACCTCCAGACATGTCAAAATAAGCCCTACCAGTGCTTCCAGGCTGAGGTGTTAGATAGACAAAGGCTGCAGCTACAAAAAAGGGTAAAGAGCTTACAGAAATACCATGCCTGGAAAAGCAACAGAGTTCAGTTCCAACAAAAGAGAAGGTTCTGAGAGATAAAAGGGGAAGTGTTCCTGAGGTGTGAAGAATGGCACCCAGAGAAGCCCAAGAGTGAATTCGGAGGGAGGAGGCTTCAGAGAACCTCAAGGACAGGTCTGGACTCGGAGACTGGAGGTCATGGCTTCATGACTTTTTAGCACTATTTTTATTTTCCCTAGGAGAGAAAGTACCCCTCAATTTTCAGCTTACTTTGGAGGGCCAGCAGTTGTGCTCTTTCCTCAAATCATTTGTTGAAACAATGGGAGTAAGAGGTTGGCTGCTGCCAGCAAGCCCATCTGCAAATCAAGGCCATCACCAGAGGAGGTGCCAATGCCTAGAAATGAATTTCAAGGACAGACATCCAACTACTAAACCTCCAATCCAAAAATGGGGAAAAATTAAAAAAGCTAGACCTAGGTAAGTCTTTTACTTACTTCTTAAATTGTAATCAGAAGACTCACACAGGATCCTGCTTCTTTCTTCTCCAGTGCTTGCCTGCTTCCTTGCCTTCCCCAAGCCAGGACCCTGGGCCAGTGATGTCTCTGTCCATTGGGTTCTGGTGCTAGCCAGGAAAACTAAGGGCTAGGAGTGGTGGGAAGGAGGGGGTGTCTTTCCTGGCTGGCATGGATAGTTGGTGACTTCGTGTAGGCCAATACTTGTTGATGCAGCCAATACATGCTCATTGGGAGTTTGCCTTGTGCATCCCCAAGTGATGACAGGAGTGGAGAGTGCTTGGGTGCCATGCACATGCCCAAGTTGCTGATGGGGAACCAAGAGAGCTGATGGGGTTCAGCCTAGCACTGCCACTGTCCTGGGGTCTAGATGAATTCCGGCTTGGCCAGAACCTGCATCTCATGCCTCTCAAGTCTGTCCCGGCAGGTCATTCTGGAGTCCCGTGATCTTTGCTCCCTAGAGAAAGTTAGAATGAAGCAGGGAGGGAAAATGATTTGACCTGATGGAAAGGGAAGTAAGGAAGTTAAGAGATAATAGTTATCAAGAATGTAGGATCAGACACTATACAAGAAACTTTATATGTAAAACCTTCTCACCCTTTTCTTCCCCATCACTTCCAACCCTCCTTCCCACCGGTCAGCACCAGAACCCAGTGGACAGAACCCTCACTGGCCAAGAAGTAGGAGCTGTTATTAGCCTCATTTTACAATGAGGACACTGCTTCATTTTTAGGGAAGTTAAATAACTTGCCCAAGGTCACGCACAGCTATGAATCAGCAATGGGAGGATATAAACCTCAGCCACTGGCATCAAGTCCAACCCTTAAACCATTCTACTGTTTTATCTCGTGTTGATTTCTTCCTGATTAAGAGAGTTGCTATTGGTGGTGATGTGGTATAGTAGAAAGAGCATCGGCCTTGGCTTGGGCCTGGGTTTGAATTTGTCACACTAAGTAATCTTGGGCATACAATTGAAACTTTCTGACTCTCAAGTGTCTCATGTTTAAAATAGGGATGTTGTAACCTGCCAAGGAGTATTGGAATGAGGAATACACACACAAGAGTCTGAATGCAGTGGCCAACAGTGTGTTGGACCCTGGCAAGAACGCCCCTTACCCACAGGGGAAGCAGATGGAGCTGCTGAAGGCACAGTAGATGAGAGGGTTGATGGCGCTGTTCAAAGCAGGCAGGTTCTGAATGATCACAGAAGCATAGAAGCACTCCTTGGTGTTTGGAAGAACGCTGAAGTTGTCCAAAATATCAAAGAGGAAGTATGGGCTCCAACAGCAGATAAAGGCTGCGGGAGAAGAGAGCTGTTAGCGTCATCACAGACTTCAGCTAAGGGTTTCCTCAGTCGGTCCTGACTGGGGTTTCATCTTGGAAATTCTTTGGCACCAGGGATCTTTCAGAATTATTGAGGTGGGTATAGTGTTTAGAATGGGGTATATGTTAACACTGATGCCATGCACACACACACACACACACGCACACACCCACACCCACACACACACACATCCTTGCTGATGTATTTCTAAAACTGAGCAAACTTCCTGGGGCTTCTCTATCTGTCAGGTGGAGTGAGGTTCCTACTGTTGTGGAGTCTATTGAAAGCCTGGGAAAGCTGAGTATGGCCTTAGCCTCTTGTCCAACATGGTGCTGAAGAGAGCAAACAAAATCCATTGGAGACTCTCTGGGAAAATACAGAACAGGAATCTTTTGACAGCAATGACTCCTGGTTGTAGGGTACGGCAGGGGAAAGAGATGTTTTCAAAATACAGCCAGGCTTAATTACAATGTTTTCAATTCTCTTTTCCATCTCTGAGTGGGTCACTCCAGAAAACATCACCTACCAACACACCCCTCTCCAAATTAATTGAAGTGTGTAAGAGCCTAATTCTTTTTGATTCTAAATTCTTAGAGGAAATAAGTGGGAATTGGGGATCCATAGCTAAACAAAACACTCTTGGGGGTGACTGGACACACACATATACTCCCTTATTCTCTTGCTATGTCCTCTCCATCCTGTTTATCATCCCATCTCCCCTACCAGGATTTTTTCTCAGAGAGGGAGAAATCTGGCTTCCTTGGCCATCTGCCTACAGGGGCAAACTTGCCTCCATAATTGTTTGACTAACATGTGGTTTCTTTCCCCAGACTTGGACAATGCATTAAAGGTGAGCAATTCAGACAACGAAGACTACTGAACTCTGGTCTCTGGGTAGTTAATTCCAGTGTTGGCCTGGAGTAGTGGTTCTGGGGTATTGTACTTGGTTAAATAGTATCCCCCCAAAATTCATGTCCTCCTGGAACCTGATTTGGAAATAGAGTCTGCAGATGTAATCAGGTTAGAGTGAGGTCATACTGGATTAGGTGGGCCCGAACCTAGTGACTGGTGTCCTTATAAGAAGAGGGAAGTTTGGACACAGACATACAGGGAGGGGAGAAGGCCACATAGAGATGGAGTCGTAAATTCAAGTGATGCACCTACAAGTCAAGAAATGCCAAGGATTGTCAGCAACAACCACGAGGGAGGAGAGAGGCGTGGAACAGATTCTCTCTCCCTCAGAGCCTCCAGAAGGAACCAAATCTGCTGATCACCTGATTTCAGACGTCCAGCCTTCAGAACTGTGTGACAAGAAATTTCTGTTGCTTTAAGCCACCTCGTTTGTGGTACTTTGTTATATCAGCCCAAAGAAATTAATGCAGAGATTGTGGGACAAACTGCCTTTTGGGGCATTTTGAAAATGTGTACGTAATGGGGGTTTGGTTGTCACTGGGATGCCACTCCTCCTACAAAGTGGGAGCAGTTCCACCCAGCAAAGATTTATCCCATGTTCCATACATCCTTTGAGCCCAACTGAACATTCATGTAGGGAGAAAAATCCTATTTATTACCCATGTCTAGAAGCCTAACTGTGTTTTATAAACACAAAATATTTTTAATAAATATTGAATTTTTCAGAAATGTCATTCTTCTGAAAATGGAGGAGAGATTACTTTGTTTAATTAGGAACTTTACCAATCTGTTCACCTGCTCAGAAAATCAAATCACCAATAGCAACACTGCTTATATTTTTTAAGTCTCCATGCAAATGCACCTGTATTGGTCTGCGTTTATAGCTGTTACCGTGTCTAGATGTAAGCATCTGAGTACTTCATTATGTCTTCTAGTGGAGCTGGATTTACATATTGAAACCTATGGTATCTTATTATAAATAATTTTCTTTCTAGTCCTCCTTTACTGTTGGAGAAGGGTACTGATTTTTAAAGAATTATGCTAGGTAGGTAAAATGTGTATCCATTTCATTTCAGGATGGTGAAGAGGGCATTACCAAATATTTGTTCTAGAAAGGGCTGTTTTCGTCTGAGAGGGCTGTCAACATGGGCTGACCTTTTGGTGTGTAGTCCTGCTTGCTGACAGAAAGATCCCCCAGGGCCTGGGTATATGGCTCCTCATTACAAAGGGCTGTCTTGGCTCTGGGGCACATGTATAAACGTATGTTCACCGTGCATCTGTGCTTCTGATTGTCTACAATGGCAAGGAAGTCTTTATCCACCTCAGATGCCTCTGATATAGGCTTTTGAGCCTCAGTGGGTTGTATTGCTTTATCCTCAGTTCTCCCTGCAGTGTTGTTTTGTGTCCACATTCCACTGGCTGAGCCATGCTGCATGTGGTCTGTGTGGCATTTTTTTCAGTTGCACTTTAAGAAGGTGAGACTGATTTTTCTGGTGATGTGACATGCAGGTAACATGAGAAATAGGCTTTCTCTTACATTATGCTTTCTTCGTGCTCCCAAGTGCTGTGAGAGGGGCTGGGAGGGGCAGGATTTGAGCCAGATAAAAGAAAACAACCCCAATTATTTTCCTTATTGCTTATTTTCATTGATTTGTTTATTCAAACAATATTAATTGAGCTCCTACTATGTGCGGGCCCTAGGCCTTGGGGACAGTGTAAGGCACACAAAAGTAAAAGTTATCACCCTCATAGATTTATTATTCCAGCAGCGGAGACAGACAATAAGCAAATCAATATATAGCCCATAATATTAGGCAGTGGTAGCAACTATGAAGAAAAATAAGGCATGATAAAAACTGGAGGAGGTCTATTTTTAAAAGGGCAACCAAGGAGACCCTTCCAAGGAGGTGACGTTGTCAGGGAACAGGACTAGGTGAGGGAATAAGCCTTGCCACCCTGAAGACAGAACATTTCTGAGGCAGGGTGCCCCAGCTGAGAACAGCTGACATTTTGAAGAAACACCAAGGCCAGTGAGACTGGATCAGAGTGAGGAAGGAGGAGAGCTATGGGACATGAACCTGAAGATGTGACTAGGGAACAGATCACCCGGGGCCGTGTGAGACATGAAAGGAACTTGAGAATTTATTCCAATGCAATGGGAAGCCACAGACAGTTTTGCAGGGCAGTGGCAGTATTTGATTTATATTTTTAAAAGACTGCTCTGGCTGCTTTGTAGAGATTATGGAATAAGAGAAGCCAGAAGATCAGTTGTAGTTTTCCAGGGAGAAGTTGATGGAAGCTTTGACCAGGGCGGTAGTTGTGTAAGTGGTGAGAAATGGTTGAATTTGGGATCTATTCCGAAGGTAGAGCCTCCAGGCCTTGCTGATAGACGGGATGAGGGATGTGAGAAAAATGGAATAATGACAATGACTCTTATGTTTTTGGCCTGAGCCCTGGGTGAAAGATGGTGTTGTTTACTGAGATGGAGAAAACAAGGGGAAGAGTTGGTTTTTCAGAAGTAGCAGGCATGCCAAGACTTCGATTGTGGACATGCTCAATGTGATAGGATTATTAGAAATGCAAGGAGAGATGTCAAGTAGAAATCTTAGATATCATTTCTAAGCAAAGACAGTGTTTGAATAAGGAGAGATGGATCAAATGTTGCTAAGTTGAGTGAGATAAAGATTTAGAATCGATATTTGGCATCTTGGAGGTTGTGGTGACCTTGATAAGGGTGGTTTTCCTGGAGTAATAGGAAGAACAACAGATTAAACTAGGATCCAGAGAGAATGAGAGGGAAAGGTGCAGACAAGGTATATACAACTTTTTTTTGTTTTGTTTTGAGAAGTTGTGCTACAAAAGATAGCAGTGAAGTGGAGAGGTTCATCGAGGGAGATGTTAAAGGATGCTTATACATGTATGAGCCAGAAAAGGGGAAATTTGTGGGAGAGAAAGGAGATAATTGGAGAAGTAAAGTCCTTGCATAGGCAGGAAAGAATGGAATCTGGGGCTCAAGTGAACAGATTGGGCCCAGACAGAAGCAGAGACAGTTTATCCATAGTAACAGGAAAAAAGTCAAAGCATATGGTAGACATGCAGGTAGGTAGGTGGATGTGGAGGTGGGAGAATGAGGAAGTTCTCTTCTGATGACTTGAATTATCTTAGTGAAACAAAAAGCAAGATCATTAGCTGAGAGGGCCTAGGGTAGAGGAAGTTTTGAAGGTTTGAGAAAAATAAAGAATATACACTAATCTGACAATATTAGGTGCTCTAGAAATACTTTTTTTTTTTTTTCCTCTGAAATGAGGTGACTTCATGAGTTTGAAGCAGAGAGAGAAAGGAAGAGGAAAGGGCAGGAGACAGGAGGGTGAAAGAGGAGGTAAGGTGATCATTAGGGAGGGATTTGCAGTGACCGTGAAATGAAATATCCAGAAGAAATGGAATGCCACTACTGCCTTCCCTTTGTTCATCCTGGGCGAGAGTGTGTCTAAAGTAAGCTACTAGGTCAACCGGGTGATATGAATATCAACTTCAGTTAGTTATATCTTAATCAGGTTTTTTTTTTCCCCCAAATTATCTACCCCTTGGTCTTGAAGGCAACTGTATTCATAAAGAGATAGATTAGGAAGCATATGTTGGCCCTTGAAGGAGCCATAGATGGACCAATGAGCTCCACACATTCCTTTGCAGTCAGACAGGCTAGGAGTGCCCGTAGATGAATTCCTTCCTTGTGTGGATTTTCCTCCACCAGGCTCCTGTCTACACAGTTCTGCAACACACAGAGGGACATTGCTCACTGAGAATGATGACGATGCTATACTTGATGGCCTTGATTTTTGCCTTTGAGATGAGCCCTCGGTTGTAGCTGGTGCATAGCTTTCCAACTGTACATACAAAAGGGAAATGGGATGTCATGGTTTCTGTTTCTGTCAATGGAAACATCAAAGGTTAGACCCACAGCTGTCATATGGATGTTGTTTTTTAGCTGCCATCGAGTTGGCCCCCTACTCATGGGCTACCCCACGCACTGCCTGGTCCTGTGCCATCCTCATGATCATTTGCGGCCCAGATCATTGTGATCCACAGGGTTTTCACTGGCTGATTTTTGGAAGTAGACCACCAGGCCTTTTTTCCTAGTCTGTCTAAGTCTGAAGCTCTGCTGAAACCTGCTCAGCATCATAGCAACATACAAGATCCCACTGACAGATGGGTCTCCTTCATGGAAGGCGAGAATTCTACCACTGAACCACCAATTTCCTGCTACCTATTGCCCAAAGTCACTCAAACCAGAGGTATCAAAAAAACTTCCCAGACTGGAGCCAGGTATAGTTTTAATCAGAGTCTCTGAGTGGTGTAAAGAGTTAACGCCCTCAACTACTAACCGAAAGGTTGGAAGTTCAAGTCTGCCCAGGGTGCCTTAGAAGAAAGGCCTGGTGATCTACTTCCAAAAAAATCGACCATTAATAACCCAATGTAGCACAGTTCTACTCTGACACAAATGGGGTCATTGTGAGTCAGAATTGACTTGACCATAACTGGCTAATAGCTTTAATCATGTGTGGACCATCATCTAACAGTGAAACACTTGAGAGGGTACCCTAGAATATGATTTCGGTGAGGTCAGGCACTTTGTTTCCTTCATTCCTGGAGCCTCCAAACATAAGGAGTGATTAGGTAATAAATATTCATTGAATGAATTAATACAAACCTCTGGCTAGTTAAGAACCAATGCCAAAGCAAAGGTTGATTTAGATGGATAGAATTCAGTGCAGTATCTCTTAGTAAAAGAAGTGGACAGGTGGCAAATATGGGGATGAAAATGTTGAATACAGGGTCCCTTGACTCTGTGGAAGAGTTTTGGCTGACAGGGCTTCTTCCAGCCCATGAAGCACCTTTGTGAAAATTAGAAGAAGTGCCCATCCTCTGATTGGACAGGATTCCAGCCCCGTGCACCCCCTCAGCCAGGTGCCTTTGAGTAGGGCACAAGGTACACAGCCCTAGCTAGGGCCAGGTCAGAGCCCACCAGGGCGCCTAAGTCGCACAGGGCCAGGAGGTTGTACACTACAGAGGTCAGCTGCTTTGCTTATTTTTCCTCACTACGTTGTTGAGATTTCACATTTGAAGTTTATTGTAATCCCCACAGAATATGGTCTGAAGTTTGTTATTGTTGCTGTGTACTGTCAAGCCAATTCTGACTCATAGTCGATTCTGATTCTGACTCATAGCAACCGTATAGTAGAACTTCCCTGTAGGGTTTCCTAGGGTGTAATCTTTAAGGGAGCAGATCACCAGGCATTTTCTCCTGCAGAGCCACTGGTGGCTTTGAACTGCAGCACTTTGGTTAGCAGCTGAGCACTTCACCATTGTACCACCAGGGCTCCTGGTCTAAAGTTTACCTTTGTGCTGTTTATCCAATCCAATCCAATCCAATCCAGTCCAATCCAATCACGATTCCAATCCAGTGCGATCCAACAAGCATAGAAAATCCACTAGGCCATAGGAACCAAATAAAATGGCTAACACAGAGTCCTTGTTCTCCAGGAACTTTCAGTTTAGCAGGAAAGATCACACCCTTTCCACAAGGCAGGGTGAGAGAGAAGAGACACAAACTGTCTGGGGAACAGAGAAGAGGGCAATCACCCCACCACGCCTTGTGGGAGGTGCAGTGGGCACCAGTTAAACTTTGAATGAGGGTGAGATCCCAAAAGGCAAGCACTGGGGTGTGGGTGTGGGATTGGGAAAGACTTGTTAAGCAGAGGGAACATTCTCAGCTAAGACAATGAAACAAGCAAACAGAGGACGTGTTTGGTCCGCAGTGAGTCATCTTGCTTGACTGTTGCCTATAACTGAGTGGGCTTGAAGGTGGGGAGAAGTGAGGCCAAACTGGGAAGTCCTTGAATGTCTTTGTGAGGAGTCTGAGCAGAATTCCTGAGGCAGCACTGAGCCCTGGAAGCTTTTGAGGATTTTCGAAGTATGAGAAGGACTAACTGTTATCAGCAATAACAGGAACAAGGGACTTTTTATATGCAAAAAACTGAAATGCCAATTATAATTTACTCATCTTTCTTAAAGTATATGCTGTAAGTCCACTCTTAGGCACTCTTACAGCCTTCAAATTATTCTGTACATTTCATAGAACCACAAAACCTCAGTGCTGCAGGGAAGCAAATGCAGCTGAAATGTTTACAGCTGTGTTTCTCAACTGGGGGTGATTTTGCTCTCCAAGATATTTTCGGCAATGTCTAGAGACATTTTTGGTTTTCACAACTAGGGGTGGGGGTGCTGGGGCGTCTAGTGCATAGAGGCCAGGGATGCTGCTAAACATCCTTCAATGCACAGGATAGCATCCCCCCGCCCAAACACACACTGAGAATTATGCAGTCAAAGTGTCAATAGCATCAAAGTTGAGAAACCTTGATTTCCAGGGTCCTATCTTGGAAAGAGGACTCCCTGGGTGGAGCAAATGATTTGAGCCTGACTACTAACCTAGGGGTTGGCAGTTCAAACCCACCCAGCAGTGTCATAGAAGAAAGCCTTGGCAATCTGCTTCCATAAAGATTACAGCCAAGAAAACCCTCTGGAACACTTCTACTCTGTAATACATGTGGTCCTTATGAGTCGGAGTTGACTCAGTGGCAATGGATTTGATTTGTTTTTAATCTCGGGAAGAGGAGTCGCTAGGTAGAGCAAACAATTAAGGCACTCAGCTGCTAAACAAAAGGTTGGAGGTTCAAGCCCTCCCAGAGACACCTTGTAAGAAAGGCCTGGCAACCTGCTTCCAAAAAATCAACGATTAAAAACCCAATGGAGTACAGTTCTACTTTGACACATGGGGCGGCCATGAGTTGGAATCGACTCCATGGCAACTAGTTGTTACCTTGGGAAGGGCACAGCCTTCAGGATCAGACCTGAACATACCCTCCAGCTCTACTAATTCTAGCTGCATAAGCTTAGGCAAATTGCCTGAAGTTCCCAGCCTCAATTTTTCCATTTAAAAAATGAGGCATGGAACATCAAACTCACAGAGTTATTTTGAGGATTAAAATGAAATATGCAAGGTGCCAAGGCCCATAATAAAAAATGTCAGTTCTCTTATTAGCTGGGATGAATGAGGTTTTAGCACTATTTCAGGAGGAATAAGAGCTGCCTTTATGGACATGAACAGAAGGCATTACTGCATTAGATGTCTATTATACAATGTTGTTACCTGCATAGGGATTATATATATCAATAAACTATCAGGGTGGGATTATACCCATGGGGGGTAACTAAAGAACACAGCACACCAAATTATATTCTTTCAACATGTCCCCACTTGCTGGTCCAGGGTCACAGCTGGCCCCTAAACAGATGGCTCTGAAGACTCAGTTGGTCTTTCAGAAAAGTTCTTGAGGATAACATCTGTGCTCTGAAACCTGTTTAAAATGGAAACTAGCAGTACTTTCCACAGGGCAACTGGGTGACGATATAATCAACTACCTGCTCTCCAATCTCCCAATGAGATCCATGAAAGCGCCTTTAGCCGGATCACTCCAGGAAATGCAAAGCCTCCAGCTCCAAATATGCCTCTTCAAAGAGAGCTGAGCTACAAAATGCCAGTAATTCTCCTTTATTGGGAGATAAAAGGATTATTTCTGCTCAGGCCAGGGCGCTGAGCTCAAGTGAAAAACAATTCAATTCAGCCGTCACTGTGCATTAATAGCTCGGGGAGCCTCGAGGCGGCAGGTCCGTTAGTGTCCAGCCTGGAAGCAGCACGCTGCCTTCTGCAGTTTTAATTCAAAGGTGCATTCATGAGGAGGACCCACACTAGAAATTTAGTTTCTAAATGGTCAACTGCTGCCCCTCACCTTCCTAAATAAAGCTTTCCTGCTCCTTGCAGCACTGTTGGGAATCCATGCTTCCGAAGGGCTGTGCATTTGAGGAGAGTGATTGCTAAATTGGGATTTTAAATGGAGAAGGAATTTATTCTTTGTAGGGGTCTCCTCTGTGGACCGATAATGAGCACAGGCGATTTGTTTGGGAACAAGAAAGTCTAATAGCCATGTTTTAAAATAAATATTCTCAGCCGGTAGTTTTCCATAAAACATTGAGAACATTATGTACATAGGCTGACTAACACCTCCCCTCTCCCTCCCTCCCCCATTAGCTAGGCATGCCTGCATAGGTCTAAACCTTCAGCAGGAAAATATTCTCAGGAGATTTTTAGCCCCAAGCAAATGGGTAGTTACACTAGATAGCAGGAAGTATCACCCAACTCATGAATCAGCCTGGTTTAGCTCAGGTTGAACCAGGAACCCTGACAGAACTAAAATAATTGTAGCAAAGACAGGTTAGCCATCCACCAAACCCATTCCTGGGCCTACAGCTAGATCACATTTTCCAGGATCCCTTTCAGCAGGGCATGGCCATGTAACTAAGTTCTGGTTCAGGGAACATGGGAAGAATCCATGTATACCACTTCCCAGCCTGGCTCAGATCAACCGCCTGCGCAGTCCTCCGCTTTCTCTCTCCCCTCACCCATGCCTGCTGGATGTTGATGCTGAGGGAGACTTTAGCAGCCATCTGTTCAAGATGGCATAACTTCCTTCTGCTTGAGTTGTGAATGACTGCGTGGAACACTGCCCCTTGCCTTTGACCTCTACTGCCGAAATAAACTTCTATTTTGTTAAGGCCCCTGAGATTTAGAGGGTTTATCTGTTATAGCTTCTAGTGTGTCCTTAGCTAACGAAGAAACTGGTAGCTCATATGCAGTGCAGCTGTAAGAAAAACCTAAAACATGTGGCATTGGCTTAGTGGGCAGATAGCCGGTGGCAGGAACCTACTATTGGAAGCTGGGACACCGAAGATCCTTTTGAAAGAAGTATCACATGTGATGGAGCTCAGGGGACAAGGCTGGAAGACAGAAAGCTAATAGTATGTACTGATTTTTACTAGTTGTACTGAGCAAGGGAAAAGAAAGAGATGAGCTCAGACAAGAGTTGGTTGGCTTATGAACAAAAATGAAAGGAGGTAGAGAAAGTCCCCTAATTCAGGGTCTTGTAGAATTGGAAAAGCCAGCTGCTTCTAGTTCCCAACAGGACCAGCTACATACTTTGCGAGGCCAGGGGCAAAATGAAAATACGCTAAAAAATTATGAAGAATTTCAAGATGGTGACATCAGAGCATTAAGTCAAATGTGGGGTTTTTCTAAGTGTGGGACCCTGTACAACCGCACAGGTTGCATGCCAATGAAGCTGGCCCTGGTCCCCAAACATAAGGCATAACACTGAGAAGTTTTAAGTAGCAAAGACACACTAAGACTCATGCCTGAAGCAAAGATCAGGATAAGAATATGACTTCCCACCTACTGTTTCAAATAGCCAAGCTAGATTCCATCAGGTTGAGAGAGAAGCATGGGGTAGTGAAAAAAGGAAACAAATCAGACCTGAGAATTATATTAAGGAAGAATTTTTGGATATGGTCACTGGCACGCGAAGCTGACGGAAAGTCTTTGAGGCAATTATATCACCAAAGAAACCATGAGCTCCCTATCTTTGCTAACACTTTAAATTATTGACTTTAATTTTACCAATCCCATGGGTGGAAAATTGTATATTATTGAGGTTTAAGCGTGTATTTTCCTGATCATTAATGAGGTTGATAATATTTTTATCATTTTGTTGACCGTTTCTGTATCCCATTCTGTGAAATTCATGTTTGTATCTTGCCCATTTTTCTTCTATTTTTTAAAAAATCCTTTCTTTTTTTCCTGAGTTCTTTATGTATTCTGCATACTAATCCTTTTCCAATTCTATGTGTTTCAAATAGCGTTTCCTACTTTGTAGCTCGACTTTCACTTTCTTTATAGTGTTTTAATATTAACCAGGACTTCAAACCAGCTACTTCCAGTTAGAACCCCTGCGGAGAATTCATTTCTAAAAGTTCCCAGGCGATGGCTAAAGCTGCGGTTAGGCATCAATTCTGAGAACCACTAGTAGAGCAGTGGCTCTCAAAATTTATTATACATAAGAATTACCTAGGGATCTTGTTAAACTGCAGATTCTGATTCAGTATACCTGGGGTGAAAATGCAAATTGTCAGCGGGGGCTCAAACAAGAACAAACCTGTTCGAAGCTCTGATATTAAGAGTAAGATTTATTCATCTTTTCTTTTATGACTTTTTTTATCTTGCATCTTGTTTAAAAAATCCTTCCTTACTGCAACGTCGTAAAGATATCACTTTACATTTCCTTTTAGAAGTTTAAAAAAGTCTTAATTTTCACATTTAAGTCTCTAATTCCCATGGAATTTATTTTTGCCTATGGATTGAGGTAAAGATCTAATTTCGTTTATTTCCCCATAATCTTCTCTCATATATCAAATTGCCATTTATGCGTAGGTTGATTTTGGGGCTCTCTTACTGTTCTATTTTCTATTGTATTGTGCAAATACCATGCTCTATATTAATCACTCTGACTTTATAATAAATCTTAATACTTGATACAGCAAACTTTCCCTAACTTGTTCTACTTCCTCAGGAATGTCTTGGCTATTCTTGGCACTTTACTTTTCCACGCACATTTTAAAAATGAGCTCATCAGCTTAATAAAAATTTCCATTTCAATTTTGATTGGGACTCCATTTATCTGTAGATTAGTTTAGGGAGAATTGACATCTTTCTGATACTGACTCTTACTATCCACAGACATAATACAGTCTTCACTTATTTGTGCCTTCTTTGTCATTATAAAACAGAGTGTTTTATGTTTTTTTCCATAAAGTTCTTGCATGTTTTTTGTTAAATGTAATTATTTGTAGATACAGCCATTTTCATCCTCATTTACTGATAAGAAAACTAGTACTGAGAGCAGTTAATGAGCTTATATTAGGTATATTTAGCTAGAAAGTGAATAGGACTCTAACATGGTTCCTAATCTAAAGCGGAAGCTTTTTTATCTACCCCGTTCTTCCTCATTTTATTTGTAATTTAGATTACATCATGTCTCCCAAGCCATAATGGCAAGAAACAGCTATATCCAGATATATACTTAGTCTGTTTCAAGGTTGCACCTCCCCAGTCTCCAGCTGCCATGCAGTAAATGTTCTCTTTTATAGATACAGCTATCCCTGGGCATCGAGAGCATGCCCATGATGAAGGATAATTTACAAGATTGGAAACCTCATCTGCTCTACCTCTTGCCTGCCTTACTTGTTTGTGGGGGAGGCCTTTAGATCATTTGTTAAACAATTCCCTCTCTCTTTTTTTCTTCGGTCAGCATTAGAGTGGGGGGAGGATGGACATTTTTCATATTTGTCAGCAAGAACAGTAGTTCTTAAACTAAGGTTGGCTTGAATTTTGCAGCCAGTGTTTACAAAGTGAGCTTCTGTTCACACTAATCATTGCTAATGTCCCCTTGTTGATGAGCAATAATCCTGGCATGTTAACACCATTGGAGATTCTATTTACCAGCCAAATCCAGAGCTACTTGGCTGTCATGACAGATAGAAAAAAAGTAAATGAGTTCCACTCATGAATAGACAGTGTATGGCTTTTTGAAAATACCAGCTGCCCCTCATTCCAGAAGGAGATCATTGATGGTGATGTAAATATACAGACACCTGCAAAATAGGTGTAATGGAGATTTAAAATTGCATTGAAGAAGAAACACTGACCATAGTTCTTTCCAACTCTGTGGAGGGGTAATGGCATACTGCGTATGAGTGGGAAAACAAACCTCTAAATGAATTTGTTCTGTTTCAGAGACCGGAGGTCAGAGGAGCCCGAGAGTGCACGAACTGGATAATGTTAGTAGTAAGGAGATATGAGGGGATTCTGGAGAGAGACAAGGCCCAATCAAAGTGGTGAAAGACCTGCTCAGAACGTGGGTGGGAGATACCACAGGGGGTTGTTGACAGAATGTGGAGACCAGAGGTGTCTAAAGCCCTTCCATCACCCCAGCCCTCCAGCAATGTCTGCTTCACTCACTCTGGTGAGTGGTCCTTGGAAAAATCAAGGACAATGAGAAGGAGTCCATGGCTAGTTGGACCTGGAGTAGAGGAAACAGAAGGCTGAGACAGGGAGAGTAGCGGTTCAGAGATACTGGGCATGGTGGAGAACACAAGCCTCTGGGACTGGGAGAAATTACGGGATAGAGCTTTAAGCCACTTTGATTTAAATCTCAAAGTTCAGGAAGACCTCAGCTGACCTAAACAAAGTTGGGCTCTGCGCGTACTGGTAATGTACCACTTTTCGGATTTTAAAGAAACCGAAACAAACCACTTCAGGAAATGAGGCTGGAATAGTTAGTGCTCTAGAGGCAGAACTCTGGAAGGAGTGTGGTGGAAAGAAGGCCCTGCCAAAGACCTGAACTGGGCTTTTAAATTTTTTCATTGTCAGTTGTTCTTTCAGCCACCCACCACTCTTTCTAGACTGTCCCTCCCAGGAGGCTGCCTGATTTAGGCGGGAAAGTAGGCTTTCTGGTCAATCAGATGTGCATATGAGTCCTGGCTGCACCACTTGCTACCTATAGAAATATATGCAAATTACTTAACCTTTGAGCCTGTCTCCTTTTTATAGAAGATAGATAATAATACCACCTTGCAAGTTTGCTATAAGGATTAAAGGAAATAACACATGGAAAGGACTTGCGAAATGGCTGACAGATGTTCTGTCTGTCTTTATGTCTTGTCTGTTCTGATCTTTGACCTTCTTTTTTTTTCTACTCCCCCTCCCCACCCCAATCCAAAGTTCTGGACCTTCCTAAAGGAAGTGTGGTTCCAACCAGACTTGACCTGTCCACCGTCGTTCCATAGTCATGCATGCTGCTAAGTGACAGCTCACTTAGTATATGCCTGTATATTGCACATTTCCTTGTCCAGGTAACATGTGTACTTCTCCTGGGCCCTCGTAGAGACAATGGCTTAATGAAAAAGATCTGCTCTGTTGATGTGCATTTCAGGCATCACAGAAGACTCAGTAGGGAAAGATTAGAGGACAGGTAGAGGCACCTTTTGTATCCTCGTATCAGCTACTGGGTGCTTCCTCATTGCCTGTGATACTAGAGATATTTCCCATCATGATGCTACCTGTATATCAGGATATATTGATCTTGGTGATTATCTCCATTCACTAAGCATGTGAGTCTTTAACTTGCAGAGGTTTAAGGATTCATAGGTTCAAAGAAAAAAAATACATGTATTAAACCAAACTCGGCACAGGGCCTCTCAGAGTCCAAGCATGATGTTTACACAGAGAAGTGCATTGAAAATGACCTTTTTGCGGGGAGAGGGCAGAGTTGGTGATTTTAAAAACACCCCCAAATGAGTATCTCATATATACAGCTAGCATATATACAGGAGGATGGACATTCTAGAAAGAAGGGTGGTAGGTGGCTAAAAGAACTCACAATGAAAAAATTAAAAACCCAGATTCAGGTCTTTGGTGTGGCTAAAGCTGTTTACCCAGGCTAAAAGGCCACTGAGCTATTGTTTCATATTATAAAATTAATGTAATTTTAGAAAATTTAAAACACATACATAAGGCGGAAAAAAAAAAGAAAAATCAATTATAATTCCACCACTCAGAGATAATCACTGTAACATTTAGTATTTGTCCTTCTTCAACTCTTCCTTAAATCTATCTGACTAGTTATCATCGGAGCCCTAGTGGCACAGTGGTTAAGAGCTCGGCTGCTAACCAAAAAGTCAGCAGTTCAAATCAACCAGTGGCTCCCTAAGAATCCTAGGGGGCAGTTCTACTTTGTCTTATAGGGTCGCTATGAGTCAGAACTGACTCAACGGCACCTAACAACAACAGTTATCATCATCATCATCATCATCATCATCATCATCTAAATGTGGACATACATGTTCTACCATACACCATATTGCACATATTTATACAAGTGATAATACACTGTTTTCTCCTTTTTAACCAAATACATTATGAATATCTTTCTATGGCCATAAGTATACACTGTACAATAATTTTGAGAGCTGTAGTATTTCAATGTTGTTATTAGGTGCTGTCTAGTCAATTTGGAAGCATAGCGACCCCACGGGACAGAGGAGAACTGACTTATAGGGTTTCCTAGGCTGTAGTCCTTATGGATCTATGTCTTTCTCCTGCTGGGTGTGTTAGCATCACAACTTTTAGGTTAGCAGCAGACACTTAACCATTGCTCCACCAGGTCTCCTTATTTCAGTGTGTGACCATAGAATTATTATGCTCAGTCTCCCTCATGGTAGGGTATTCAGACCCTTTTTCAATTTTTCCTGAATAAAAACAAAGATTCTGTTTTTTTCCTTTCCCTTTCTCTTTCTCCTTTCTCCCCCTCTCTCTCTTTTGTTTAAGCCTTTAATCATGAGTTTATTTCTTTATAGCATATGAAGCAGGAATCTAACTGTATTTATTTCCAGGTAGATAAGTTGTCTGAACACTAACATTGAACCATCTAATTTCCTATCAGTTTGAAACACTTCATCGTACACGCAATCTCTGGGTTGCCTTTAGAGTTCCTGTTTTGCTCCAGTTCCCTGTTCATGTGATTCTATGACCGTAACGCCCTATTTCAACAACTGTAGTAGTTAATGTTTTTATTTGCTGTCTGATAGAGGAAGATTACACTTGTTCATCTTTTTAACAAGTTTTCAGACAAATATTGTGACCTTTGACCAGAGCCACTCACAATGGATAAAATGAATGATTTGTGTGGATCCCTTCTGATTACTCTTGCTCTTCTAGAAAAACCAGGGTGTGGAGACTGGACCAGAGGGAAAGAGAGGCATAGGATCTGTGTGTGTGTGACTGTGCATGGGAATGTGTGTGTGTGCAGGTATGGGCGTATGATGTGTATATGTAGGGTATATATGGGTGTACATAGGTATGGGTATGTATAAGTGTGTAAGTTTATGTGTGTGACTATGTGTAGGTATTTTGGTGTGTGTGGACCTGTGTTGTGTGTGTGTGCATGTATGTGTTTGTGTGTGTGCAGGGACAAGGAATGGGAGAAAGCACAGAATCTCAGCAGAGCTAGTTTCCTCCGACAGAGCCAGTCATATTATAATGAATGGAAAACTAGGAGTCCTTCTGAATTGCTGGGTGGAGGGCTGTGGGGACTATGGTCTTGGGGAACATCTAGCTCAACTGGCATAACATAGTTTATAAAGAAAGTGTGCTACATTCCACCTTAGTGAATAGCATCTGGGGTCTTAAAAGCCTGTGAGCAGCCATCTAAGATATTCCACTGGTCTCACCCACTCAGGAGAAAGGGAGAATGGGAGAATGAAGAAAACAAGACACAAGGGAAAGATTAGTCCAAAGGACTAATGGAACACAACTAGCACGGCCTCCACCAGACTGAGTCCAGTACAACTAAATGGTGCCCAGCTACCACCACTGACTGCTCTGACAGAGATCACAACAGAGGGTCCTGGACAGAGCTGGAGAAAAATGTAGAACTAAATTCTAACTCACAAAAAAAGACCAGACTTACTGGCTTGACAGAGACTGGAGAAACCCCGAGAGTATGGGCCCCGGACACCCTTTTAGCTCAGTAATGAAGTCACTCCTGAGGGTCATCATTTAGCCAAAGATTAGATAGCCCCATAAAACAAAATGAGACTAATGGGGCACAGCAGTCTGGGGACAAGGACTAGAAGGGGACAGGAAAGCTGGTAATAGGGAACCCAAGGTTAAGAAGGGACAGTGATGACATTTCGTATGGTTGTTAACCATTGTCATAAAACAGTTTGTGTACTAACTGTTTAATGAGAAACTATTTGTTCTGTAAACCTTCATCTAAAGTACAATTAAAAAAAATACTAAAAAAGAAGAAAACTAGGAGTCCTTTCTCTATTTCTGGCACTGTACTTTGCTGTGTTTTCTTCAGGTTTGACCTCAGTCAGGCCCGGTAAGCTTTGTCTGGAAGGAGGCCCGACCTCCATGTGCCAGTGCCTGGTGCATAGAAGGTTTACTGCAGTAAGGTTTACTGAAGTTGAATTTGGAGAGGGGAGAAGTGGGTGACCTCTGGCTCATTCTGGTGTGATTAGTGTGGTAGGGCAGTGGGTATAGTATGGATATGCCTTGACTGGCTTAGAGTTCACAATCCTGTGGGTAGGCTTGCTGCTGTTTGACGGCAGTGAGTTTAAGTCAAATGGCAAAGTCTGTCCTCCTCATGTTTTGCTGGATGCGTTGTGTTCTCTGAGTCTCTCTTTTTCTCCCAGTGTCCTCCAAGGTGCTTCTCTGCCATGCCTGGAAAATGAGCGGCCCTCGGATCCTGGCTCACAGGCTGTTTTGGCGGAATTTCTGTGGACACAGTTTGGCCAGCCCCCATGTGTCCTCTTCCTTCTCCTAGTTTTCAGGGTTGCCAAGTGGAGAAGGCAGAGCCTGCCTGGGACAGCCTTGGGTGGGCCTGTACTGCCTGCTAGGCCGGATATAACAGTGCAGGCTTCCAGGAAGCCTGAGTTCACATTTGCTAGAAGAAAATCTTCTCACAAGCAAATTGAGTTTCGAGTTGGGCAATTAGACACTTACTAGAGCAATTGGAAATCACCGTCCCCTGGGCTTTGCTTTTCATCCAAATAGTCCAGATCACAATGCCATAGATGACGCTGAGGAAAGGACCAAAGACAATATTAAAATGACTGGCAGGTACCTAATATGAGGATACAGAGAGAGAACTACTCCTATTTCCCTGACGGTGAGGTGTATAGGAAGGGGTCTCTCTCTCTCTTTTTTAAAAATTGTATTTTAGATGAAGTTTTACAGAGCAAATTAGCTTCTCATTAAACAATTAATACACATATTGCTTTGTGACATTGGTTGCCAATCCCATGACATGTCAACACTCTCCCCTTCTCGACCTTGGGTTCCCCATTGCCAGCTTTCCTGTCACCTCCTGCCTTCTAGTCTTTGTCGTTTGGCTGATGTGCTCATTTAGTCTTGTTTTGTTTTATGGGCCTGTCTAATCTTTGGCTGAAGGGTGAACCTCAGGAGTGACTTCAGTACTGAGTTAAAAGGGTGTCTAGGAGCCATACTCTTTGGGTTTCTCCAGTCTGTGTCAGACCAGTAAGTCTAGTCTTTTTTGTTGTTGTTGTTAGTTAGAATTTTGTTCTACATTTTTCTCCAGCTCTGTCTGGGACCCTCTGTTGTGATCCCTGTCAGAGCAGTCGGTGGTGGTAGCAGGACACTACCTAGTTGTATTGGCTCAGTCTGGTGGAGGCTGTGGTACTTGTGGTCTATTAGTCCTTTGGACTAATCTTTCCCTTGTGTCTTTGGTTTTCTTCATTCTCTCTTGCTCCAGATGGGGCAAGACCAGTGGAGTATTTTAGATGGCCACTCGCAAGCTTTTAAGACCCCAAATGCTACTCACCAAAGTAGGATGTAGAACATTTTCCTTCTAAACTGTTATGCTAATTGACCTAGATGTTTGGGAGGGTCTGTTGACCATGTCTGCCACCTATACTTGCTGATTATAGAACCACAGCAGATCGAAACTGAAAGGACCATAACAATCAGTTGGATGTTGCTACTTTTTTTTTAAGTGAAGAGACTAGGACTTGGTGAAGTTAAAGGATTTCCCCAAGGTAACTCAAGTGGTTAGAAGTACAGCTGGGATTAGAATCCAAGAACATGAGCTATGGAGTCAGAAAGACCTAGGTTTGTAACAAGCTCTACCACTAGCTGGTTGTATGAGCTTGGTATTAACCTATCTTACTGGGTGGTGCCAACTGTTAATGTGCTCGGCTGCTAACTGAAAGACTGGAAGTTCAAGGCTACCCAGAGGCACCTCGGAAGAAAGGCCTGGTGATATACATCCAAAAAAAAAATCAGCCATTAAAAACCCTACGGAGCACAGTTCTACTCTAAAACACATGGGGTCGCCGTGAGTTGGAGTCAACTCAATGGGAACTGGTTTTAGTGTGAAAGATAGACTTTGCCCCATCTCTGAAATTTTGGCCTTTGTATAATCCTCTCCCTTAAGTACAGGCAAGACCTGTGACTTGCTTCTAACCAATGCAGTGAAGTGAAAGTGATGGAATTGTGTGATTACATAAGAGTGTAGTGCCTGTCTTACTAATATCTTTCACTCTCTGTCTCTTTCTTCCTCTTTCTCACCCTTCATTGCTGGCTTTAAAGAAGCAAGCTGCCATTAATCCTATAACCACAAGAAATTTAATTCTGCCAACAGAAGCTCCTTCCGCCATTGAGCCTCTGATGAGACCCCAGCCCTGACTGACACCTTGATTGCCACGTTGTGATGCCCTGAGCTGAGGACCCAGCTAAGCCATGCCCGGACTCTTGACCCACGGAGACTGGAAGATAATAAATGTGTGTTGTTTCAAGTCACTAAGTTTGTGACAATTTGTTATGCAGCAAAAGAAAACCACTACAATGAGCTTCAGTTAAGATTCTGTAAAATGGAGTTACTAATGCAAACCTCTTAAGTGTTCTTTTGAGGATCATGTGATAATATTCAAAGTGTGAAGCACAGTGCTTGAAAATGAGTGGAGACTTTATAAATGCAGCTGTCTTTCCTCCCTTTCTTCCCTATTTTTTACTGTATACCATACCTACTCTTGCATGATCTAGTCTGCGCCTAATGGAAAAAATATTAATGATTCAAAAGCATCATCAAATTTTGTATCTTATGGTGTCTTTGATAAATATAAAAACTTACCCCCTTTTTAAGTTATTTTTTATTTCAAGTATATTAAGTACCTTGACTAAAAGCTTTGGTACAAAGCGTTGCTTTATTTTAAAGCTGCACAACCCTCCCTCTTGAGAAACACTGGTTTAAAAAAAAAAAAATCTGAGCTCTAGTGTGCAGTAGCTGACAAAGCACTAATTGCTTTTAAAGATCTGCAACAATATAGCTTAATTAATGACTGCGTTAAAGCCCTATGCTTTCTTATTGCTTTTTGCAGTTCTGCTCTGTGATCCCCTCGGAGTACTCCAGGAAAGCTCAGGGCCTTTTTAGAGCAACCCCAGCCTCCCCATAGGACTTTCTGGAGTGTGTATGCCTATATTAAAACAAAAAAATAAGAAGAACAAAAATATTATTGAGTCTATTCTTCACCCTAAATTAGAGCAGGAGAACTTCTTTTCTAGGTAAATGAAATACAGCATAAGGTCATAACCACATGAAGTGTTAATGGTGTATTACAATTGCAAACCCAGTACTTAATTAATAATTCAAATATTTATTGACCACCAAACATACATATATATAATGGAAAAATGAATAAAAGTCTATGTTTTAGGAGTTTGGATCTAAGTCACCCGCATCCTCTTTTTCTCAGGACCAACGAGGCAAGTGGAAATCCAGCTTTACTGTTTGCTGGGCAAACATCTAATAACCAGGGTGACCCTATCATTTATTGTCCAAACCAAGCCACTTCTCAAGAGTGTAGCAGTCATACATCAAAGAGACCTCTGAATTGTGTTTGTCTCCTTCTTCTTCCTCATTACCTTTATCTAATTGTTCAGCAAATCCTGTGGGGTGTCCCTTCAACATGTCCCTATAATCTTGTCACAGTGGCGACGGTTGTCAGGGCGGCAGAGACAATAATCAATGCCACAACTCTTACAGAGAAGTGGGGCCAGGAGGGTCACTCTGAGGAGTCGAACCCCAGCTTCAGCCCCAGGAGTTTATTTTATAGTCAATACAGCAAGCAGTAAAGCAAATAACAGAACAATGGGCTTTGGGTGAGTAACAATAAGTTTCGGGCAAGGGAGAAGGAATTCAGGT
>NW_004444073.1:3393077-3449709 GCF_000243295.1 Trichechus manatus latirostris
GTATACAGCATAGAGGCCTGTGGGGGCTGCAGTTGTCATTAGTGCAGCCATGTTTAAATGGCATATATGTCCACATAATCTGTACCTTCCTCTTCATCCCTGCTCTTCAGACCCTGACAGTTTCTTGCCTGACGATGGCCATATCTTCTAACCACCTCTTCTTGACCACCAACCCTAATGCCCACACTGCCATCAGAGTTGGAGCTCTAGCTCAGAGAGCTTAATGGCTCTGACTTAAAGATCCTTCAGCAACTCTACTCTCTTACAAGAGCAAGCCCCATCTCTTTAGTAGGGCATCCAATATCTCCCACAATCTGACTCTGCCTTCCTCACGTTTATCATCATCATTTTGCCCCCCCCACTCGCCTATTTTCCCCTGTGTCTGGAAGCCTGCCAGGAGCAGACCACCCAAACAAACCCTGACTCCATGCTTCTTAGACAGTAGACTCCAGATAATGAAAATTCTGTCACCTTCCATCTCCCTGCTTCTGCTGTGCCTTTTTCTTAGAATGAGTTTTTTTTCCCTTTTTGTCCATGCTGTTTACATCCCTTTGCTATGAAACCTTTCTGATTTGCCTTGTTCCCCATGAAAATGAACCTCTCCTTCCTTGGGACCTTCATGCTGGTATAATGTTTGCTACACTGAGATTTGTCTATGGTAATTAAAAATCAATGAGATCTAGAAATAGCCTACTCTCATAAACAGAGCTGAGGAAAAGCATCTCCATTCTCTTGGCTACAACTTCTTCCACTTTTTTGACCTATCTTCATTCTCTCAACATGTTTGGCTTTTCTTGACACTTCTGAAAAATCAGAAAACTGAAGGATTTCCCAGATTGAGGAAAGTGTCTCTTCCCTATAATAGGTTGGTTTATTTCTCAATTTTGTAAGCCTATTTTCTTTCATTTCCTTCATAGAGGCAGCTCATAGCAGTAGGAGAGTGTGAAGGCCCAAGCCAGTGGAAGGCCTTGCTGAAAAGTTTTAGGAGGATCCCTGAGGCCAGTTCCTGAGTCCTGGTTCTGGATTATGTGTGGGAAGTACTCAGGAAACAGAACAGAGAACTTGCTTTACCCATAATGCTTTTAATGTAGAGCAGTTCACTCAGACCATAAGTGCCCCCTCCTTGGCCCCCTCGGGGACCAGCAAAGGGCTGGGGTCTTGATGGACAGCCATTGCTGATTTGGAGCCATAGACCCTCAGAGCCAGAGGGGTCTAAAGCTCCTTCTCTGGCAATGGGCTTTCTTGGCCCTCATATTTGAAGCTTGAGGATGATGTTCAGTTATGCCCTGCAGATCTCATTAGAGGCCATTTGCCCCATGTGCTCTACCAAGCATGGGGAGGGGGGTAGGGTGGGGAGAGCTGGTGTTGCACTTACTTGCCAAGGCCCCTTTCCCTCCTGTCCTAGCAGGGGTTTTAAGGACACTCCCTGGACGAAAGTGTCTCTCTTCCTTAATTAATTTATTAATTAACTCCACAAATATTTATTTGATCAACTACTTTGTCCCAGGTGAGCTATTGAGGATACTGTAGTAGGCAAAACAGATAGAGCCCCTTTCCTCACGGAGCTTACATCTTATCTGAGAAGACAGATAATAATAAAATGAGAACACAAGGAACATATGATTAGAAAGGAGCTAAGTGCTATACACGTGGACCTCGCAAGACGGATACACAGGAATCACATTGACAATATCTACATCATCTGGATGGAAAAGCTCAATATCATCAGTTAGAACAAGACCAGGGGCTGACTGTGGAACTGACCATCAATTGCTTATAAGCAAATTCAAGTCGAAGTTGAAAAAAATTAGAACAAGTCCACAATAGCCAAAGTACAACCTGGAGTATATCCCACCTGAATTTAGAGACCATCTCAAGAATAGTTTGACACATTGGACATTAATGACTGAAGACCAGTTGAGTTGTGGAATGACATCAAAGACATCATACATGAAGAAAGCAAGAGGTCATTAAAAAGATAGGAAAGTAAGAAAAGACCAAAATGGATGTCAGAAGAGACTCTGAAATGTAGAGTTTCTCTTGAACATACAGTAGTGTCATGGATTGAATTGTGTCCCCCCAAAATATCTGTCAACTTGGCTAGGTCATGATTCCCAGTATTGTATGATTGTCTACCATTTTGTCATTTGATCTGATTTCCCTGTGTGTTGTAAATTCTATCACTATGACTTAATAAGATACATTAGCGGTAGTTATACTGATGAGGTCTACAAGATTAGATAGTGTCTTAAGCCAATCTATTTTGAGATGTTAAACAGAGAAGTGAGCAGAGAGATAGGGGGACTTCATACCAACAAGAAAGCAGCACCGGGGGTGGAGCGTGTCCTTTGGACCTGAGGTTCCTGCACTGAGATGCTCCTGGACCAGGGGAAGATTGATGACAGGGACCTTCCTCCAGAGCCGACACAGAGAGAAAGTCTTCCCCTGGAGCTAAAGCCCTGAATTTGAACTTGTAGCCCACTGGACTGTGAGAGACTAAATTTCTCTTTATTGAAGACATCCACTTGTGGTATTTCTGTTACAGCATCACTAGATGACTAAGACAAGTAGCTAAAGCAAAAGGAAAAAATGATGAAGTAAAAGAGCTGAACAGAAGATTTAAAAGGGCAGCTCGAAAAGACAAATATCATAATGAAATGTGCAAAGACCTGGAGTTAGAAAACCAAAAGGGAAGAATATGCTGGACATTTCTCAGGCTGAAAGAACTGAAGAAAAAATCCAATCCTTGAGTTGCAATATTGAAGGATTCTATAGGGAAAATATTAAATGACTCAGGAAGCATCAAAAGAAGATGGAAGGAATACACAGAGTCACTGTACCACAAAGAATTGGTCGACATTCAACCATTTCAGGAGGTAGTGTATGATCAGGAACCAATGGTACTGAAAGAAGAGGTCCAAGCTGCACTGAAAGCATTGGAGAAAAACAAGGCTTCAGGAATTGACAGAATACCAACTGAGATGTTTCAACAAACGGATGCAGCGCTAGAAGTGCTTACTCATCTATGCCAAGAAATTTGGAAGACAGCTACCTGGCCATCTGACTAGAAGAGATCCATATTTGTACCCATTCTAAAGAAAGGTGATCCAACAGAATACATAAATTATCAAACAATATCATTAATATCACACACAAGTAAAATTTTGCTGTAGATCATTCAAAAACAGTTGCAGCAGTACATCGACAGGGAACTGCCAGAAATTCAAGCTGGATTCAGAAGAGGATATGGAACCAGGGATATCATTTCTGATGTCAGATGGATCCTGGCTGAAAGCAGAGCATACCAGAAAGATGTTTACCTGTGTTTTATTCACTATGCAAAGGCATTCGACTGTGTGGATCATAACAAACTATGGATAACATTGCAAAGAATGGGAATTCCAGAACACTTAATTGTGCTCATGAGGAACCTGTACTTAGACTAAGAGGCAGTTGTTCAAACAGAACAAGGGTATACTGCATGATTTAAAGTCAAGGAAGAGGTATGTCAGGGTTGTATCCTTTCAACATACTTATTCAGTCTGTATGCTGAGCAAATAATCGTAGAAGCTGGACTATACGAAAAAGAATGGGGCAACAGGATTGGTGGAAGGCTCATTAACAACCTGCATTATGCAGATGACACAATCTGTCTTGCTGAAAGTGAAGAGGACTTGAAGCACTTACTGATGAAGATCAAAGACCACAGCCTTAAGTGTGGATTACACCTCTACATAAAGAAAACAAAAATCCTCACAACTGAACCAATATGCAACGCCATGATAAATGGAGAAAATATTCAAGTTGTCAAGGATTTCAGTTTACTTGGATCCACAATTAACACCCATGGAAGCAGCAGTCAGGAAATCAAATGACACATTGCATTGGACAAATCTGCCTCAAAAGATCTCTTTAAAGTCTTAAAAAGCGAAGATGTCACTTTAAGGACTATGGTGCACCTGACGCAAGTCGTGATGTTATCAATCACCTCATATGCATGGGAAAGCTGGACGATGAATAAGAAAGACCGAAGAAAAACTGATATCTTTGAATTATGATATTGGCAAAGAACATAGTATTTACCATGGTCTTCCAGAAAAATGAACAAATTTGTCTTGGAAGAAGTACAGCTAGAATGCTTATTAGAAGTAAGGATGGTGAGACTTCATCTCACATACTTTGGACATGTTATTAGGAGGGATCAGTCCCTGGAGAAGGACATCATGCCTGGTAAAGTAGTGGGTCAGTGAAAAAGAGGAAGACCCTCAACAAGCTGGATTGACACAGTTGCTGCAACAACGGGCCCAAGCATAACAATTGAGAGGATGGTGTAGGACTGGGCAGTGTTTCCTTCTGTTGTACATAGGGTTGCTATGAGTTGGAACTGACTCAACGACACCTAACAACAAGTGCTGTGAAGGAGTCCCTGGGTGGTGCAAACAGTTAAGTGCTTGGCTACTAACCAAAAAGTTGGCAGTTTGAACCCACCTAGAGGTGTCTTGGAAGAAAGGCCTGGTGATCTACTTTTGAAAAATCAGTCACTAAATACCTTATGGAATACAGTTCTACTCTGACATGCCAGGAGTCAGAATTGACTCAACAGAAGCAGATTTTTATTTTTTACATGCTATGAAGATAAAAATGCAGGGTGGTATAAAGGTGTATAATAGGGCCTTGACTTCTGTAAGTGTATCTGTGTATAGTTGAGCTCAGGAAGGTATGAAAGCAGAACCAAGCTTTGAGGGAAAATGTAGGCACAGTTTAATACTTAAGGAACTAAGAAAAACTTAAAAGTTCTGATATATACAGTCCATTAGACCAAGTTTGATGGGCTCCAAGGACTGAGAAAGGCAATGGGATGCCTCCAGCAACTCACTTGGTATCACTAAATTAACAGATTTCCTACAGGTACCAGAAGAAGAGTTCACTCTGAAGCATTCAATAGTTCAGATGAATTCACTGATGTCTTGGACCAGCAAGTATGGACAGCTGTGTATGAGAATGCTGTTATTATCAAGTTACAGAAAATGTTCCATTCAAATTGATTTAAGAACTAGAATATTTTTTTTCTCCCATAATTACAACTTCAAAAGTAGAGCACGTTCCAGGATTGATTTAAAAAACCTGGGTACCTTCCATGTCTCTCTTTCCTCCTCAGTGTAGGTCTTCTTAAATCTGTGTAGGCAGTTCCAGGTGTTAACCCAGAAACAGCAATGTCCAGAAGAAGAAAAGAAGTTATCCTTTCCCGTACTTCTTTCTTAAGAATGGGGAAAACTTTTTCAAAAGCTTCTCTGAAGACACTTCCTCACATCTTATTGGCCAGAACTGGATCATGTGTCCATTCCGGAACCATTCCCACACAGAGGGATGGAGTTGCCATGAGTGGCTTAGATTACTCTTACGTGGTGGAAGTGGAATAGATGTTGGGAATCCAACCACAAATGTCTACCATAACCTAGCAAACTAGTGAGAAAGGCTTTTTCAGTAGACATTAACTTCTTCCACCCCCTCAGATTACAATATGTAGGATGTCACTTCTTTACTGATGTGATGGGTTGCCTTGAGCCCCGTCATCCTCCTTGGCCTTGTGCCTCATGCTCTGGAGAGGGCTGGCCAGGCCCTGGGAGACCTTTTACCCACCATTGTCCTGTGCTTCACAGCTGTGCCAGCCCCAGCATGGAGCTTTCCACAGCCTGATCCTCAATCGCCAAACAAAACAAATTGATTTTTTTCATATATTACAAATCAGCGCTCCAGGACAAACGTGCTTTTTCCGCTTATTCTTTGTAATAGTCAGCTGTGGGTCTTTTATGCCTCTACCTTATCACACAGAGATAAAAATGATAGGAGAACGAGAAATCAATTAGGTAGCAAGAAAATATCGCAGCTACAGTAAAGCAATTACACCAGGATTACACCAGGGCTAATAACCTCTGCAGCAAAAATTAGACAGTTATGTCAAGCGAATTTTGAAAACAGCAGGAGTTGTTTTGACCCAGAAAAACAACTTATTGCCTCTACTGTCAGTCACTATGGTTTCAAGTCCTGGGAGCCTGATTTAGTTGATGATGGAGTAGCTAGATTTTTATGTATATACAGCTCTTGTAAGAGTTTGCCGTAGACAATACAACTCCTTCCTTTCTCCTTCCCTCCCTCCCTTCCTCCTGTCCTTTTTCCCTTTCAGATATATTTTATGGAGGACCTGGCACATCTCAGATACAGATCTAGATACTATATAGCTTTCAATTTCTATAGTGTTTCTGAGGAGTGTGTGTGTGTGGTGTGTATATGTGTGTCTCAGAGAGAGAGAGAGGGAGAGATCAGAGAGTGACTTGGGCTAAGGGTCATGTCTGTTGTGTGACTGGTGCAGGTTATCAGTCAGGCATGCATATGTTCATTCAATCTAACATTTATGAAGTGTCATAAGTGTGCCATATTTGGAATCCAGAAATTAAGAGCCACTGTCCCTGTACTGTGCTCAAGACACAGCCACACAAGTAAGCAATTAAACTCCCATGAAGCATTAATGGTGGTCTGGACAAGGACTGAGGTTGAAGATTAGGGCAGTGAACACCTGAGTTGCTACTTTGCCTAGGGTTGGCAGGTACTCATCCTTACTTCTAATAAGCATTCTGGCTGTACTTCTTCCAAGACAAATTTGTTCCTTCTTCTGGAAGTCCATGGTGTATACAATATTCTTTGCCAACACCATAATTCAAAGATATCAATTCTCCTCATGTCTTCCATATTCATCATCCTGAGGGGTTGGTACTTGAACTGGACCTGAAGGATGTGCAATAGTTTTCCAGAAAGAAGGCAGGGTACGTTTGGAAGCACATTCAGGAATAAGGAATGATGTGTACAAAGACACAGGGGTGAGAGGAGTGTGGTGTGTTCAGGAAAAAACAGATAGTTTGTAATGGCTGGAGCAATAGAGTGCAAGGAGGGTGTGTCAGCCACTTACCCTGGAATAGCCAGAGAATCTTTGAAAAAGATAAGTAACATTTTTCCTAGCAGATATTAAATGTATATAAAGCACCAATAACTAAAACCATGTGATATTAGTGCCAGAAAAGCAGGCAAATACATTGAAGATAATAGAAAGTCCAAACCAAAACCCAACCCAACCTGCTGTTGTCAAGTCAATTCTGACTCATAGTGATCCTATAGGAGAGAGTAGAATTGCCCCATAAGGTTTCCAAGGAGCAACTGGTGGATTCGAACTGTTGACCTTTTGGTTAGCAGCGGAGCTCTTTAACCACTGCACCACCAGGGCCCCAATAAAAGTCCAGAAACAATAAAAATATTTAATACTATAAATATGCATATGATAGTATTGACATTTCAGCCCATAGAGAAAGGATAGATTATTCAGTAAATGGTATTGGGAAAAATGACTGAGCATTAAGGAAAAAAAAATCAGCTTAGATCCTTAGCTCAATTCTAACATCAAAAGTAAATGGTACAGGGACAACTGTCAAACCAATTAAAGATATTTTTATAAGTGAGATTCTTAACACATTCCTAACACTGAAATATTTTCAAATAATTAAAAAATAAAATGAAAATCATTAAAAGCATAGAGAAGTATTTATTATAAATATGCAGAAGGGACAATTTCCCACGGATGATATAAAACATAAAAATGTAAAGGAAAATATGAGTAGATGTAAACACGCTAAAATTTAAGATGTCTGTATATTTTTAAAAAGCCATATTCATTACATTCAGATTGTCACATGCATTTATAAAAGATTTTGCAAAGTGCTTTCCTATGATTCTTTTAATTTTTTTTATATCTGGTCATTTGCCTTTCTCATTTCTAATTTTAGTTATTTGTCCTTTCCTTTTCTTAATTAGGTCAGGTGCTGTTAGCTGAAAACAGATTCAACATGAAAGGCAAATGACAAATCAGGGAAATATTTGCAACATATGAAAAAAAATGTTTAGTGCTCTTATTATATAAAGAGTTTCTCTAAAGCTAAAGAGTAGAGAAAATAAAAAATGTTCAAACAGAAAAATGGGTAAAAGAATTTTAAAAAGGAACAAAAATGGTAATAACCATAAAAAACTGTTTAACCTTTGTACTGAAAGAAATACAAGTCAAAACAACAAATGATAGATTTTTTTCTTACCTATAAAGTTGGTAAAGATGTGTGTGTTTCTCCAGTTCTTGTCCATTGTGACCCATGGCAACCACATGTGTGTCAGAGTAGAACCATGTTCCATAGGGTTTTCAATGGCTGTGCTTCTTTGGAAGTAGATCACCAGGTCTTTCTTCCAAGGCACCTCTGGATGAATTTGAACTATAAACCTTTCAGTCAGTAGTTGAGTGAGTGCTTAACTACTTGCATCCCCAGAGATACATATATCCAGGGATTTATATATAGTTATATTTATACGTATATGTTTATTTATTTATAAATATATCTATCATTTTATATATATATGTGTAGGTGGCCACCTATTGATGTGTGGGCGTAAGAGTCTCTGTAACACTGTGTGTTTGGTCTAGTTAGGCTTGGAGTTAAGAGTTTACTCTGGTTTAAGAGAGTCATAGAGGGACAGATCCAGCCTAGGGGGCCAAACAGCGGTTGAGGAAGAAAAAAAAAAAAACAAAAAAGAGTTGACTCTTAGCTCTGAGAGATGTGAAACTGTAGCAACTTGTACCAGGAATTAGTTGAAAAACAAGTTCCCCCCAAAATTTCGCCTGGGCCTGGTCTTGGTTCAAGAAGGGAGAAGAAGCTGAAAGATAGTGGAGAATGCCATGTCCCCCAGAGAGTAGCCCTTTCCTCACTTGGACGAGCCCACACTCACAGATGGCAGAACAGTGAAGACAATGACTGATGAGTGGTCATATTGTCAGGAAATGCTTCAGTGAAGCTCAAGGACAAGGCCAGAGGAGGCAGAACTGCATCTTCAAGGCTCCCCCATAGCTGGTAGCAAGAAGCAAAGTGTGGGGTGAGGGTGGGGCAATAAAGGTGGGAGAAAGGAGGACTTAGATTGATAAGGGAGCTCCCGGTTAGTGCAAATGGTTAAGCAGCTGGAAGGTTGGCAGTTCGAACCCACCCAGAGATGCCTGAGGAGACAGTCCTGGCGACCTGCTTCAGGAAGGTCACAGCCTTGAAAACCCTATGGAGCAGCTCTACTCTGTGCGCATGGAGACTCCATCAGTCTGAATTGACTCAACAGCAACTAACAACAAGAACAGTTTGATGGGACCTGAGTGAGACCCACTTTTGGGATCATCATCTTTAGTCACCAGACAATTTATATCTTGCCTTTGCCAAGGATGCTGAAGAAAAAAGCACACGTTGGGCTATAGGCAGGTTTGAGGAGAGGCCCTAGTGGGATGATGAAGCCTGAATTAATGGGAGAAATTTCAGACAGTGAAAGACCCGCGGTGACATATCTACCCTGACAGTACATTGTGAGCCGTGTGGTTTGCGAACCGTGTCCGCCCTACTGAGCAGGGGATTTGCACGTGGCTGATTCCACCCAAGCTGATGGGAAATCAATCAGGAGAGAAGCAAGCACACGAGCTGCTAAAGAAATCAATGCCTGTCAGTTGCCTGTGATGGCATGAACCACTTCCTTCCAGTTCCTTCTCACAGCTACCTTAGCCTCTCCACTCTTCACTTATCTTTGACTGGCTGTCTGAGTAACCTTCATCTTCCATTCAAGCTTCCTTCCAAGTTGTACTTGGTGGAGGAGAGGGTGGTCAAAACCAAACTCACTTTTGCAGAGTCCATGCTGGCACATAGCGACCCTATAGGACAGAGCAGAACTGCCCCATAGGGTTTCCAAGGCTGTAATCTTTACAGAAGCAGACAGCCACATCTTTCTCCTGTGGAGTGGCTGGTGGGTTCCAACTGCCAACCTTTCAGTTAACAACTGAGCACTTTAACCACTGTGCCACCAGGGCTCCTCTTGAAATAAAATGTAAATGTTACATTTTCGACTCAGCAGAGATGACTGGACAAGAGCGAATCACAGAAAGTCTGCTGGGCTGGCTGTCAGGGACACCCTGTTCCCACTCAGCTCCACCTCTGATGGGGAGCAAGTCATTAGCTTCTCTTAGCCCCAGGTCTACTCTTGTGAAATGTTCAGGGGTTGGACTGTGTGATGGATAACATTTCTCCCAGCTTTAATATTTTGTGAGACTAAAGATGAGTAAAGAGCAAGAATGGATGATTTCCATAATGTCGGAAAACACTTGAAAAATGCTCCACCACCTTAATAATCAAAGAAATTCATATTAAAAGGAGAAACTTTTTAACCAATCAGGTTGGCAAAGATTTAATGAAGAAATGGTAATATCTTCCATTGGAATGGGTGAGGAGAAACAAGAGCTTTTTGATGCTGTTGGCAGTACACCTTTTCTAGAGGGCAGTTTGTTATATGTATCAAAGGTGTTAAAATGAGCATTATCTTTGATCTAGAAATTCCACTCGAATGAATTCTACCTCACTCTAGCCACTAGAAGCTTAGTGCCAACTTTTCTCCCATTGGCACTGCCAGTACAATTTTAAATACAATATAATTAAGTACTTTCATAAAGTACAATAAAATTAAGTACAATATAAGTACGAGTAATCCATAGCATTCTTTATACTATCCAAAAGGTAATTGTTAATTCTTCTTCACCCAGGACATATTATGTGACACACTATGGTAGGCTTGAGGGCACTCAAGAGATGTAGGATCAACATGGCCCACATACACACTAAACATGCCAGGTCCTCCCTGCAATTTCCTGCTCATCCACACATGCAGAGCCACCGTTTCAGGGGGTGATCCTGCCACCTGACCAAATGAGAGCCTGCTTTAACCAGGTTGTTGTGTGCCTTTCTACTGAAAGACCATTGGCTGCAGGACACAGAGAACATTCTATGGCTTGGTTGCCAAGGCCCTTCACAACTAAGCTCACCCCAGCCACAAGAAGAAGCTTCCTGACAACTTTGCCTCCAACTGGCAACTGCCTGCCTGTTCAATCACTGCCCCCACACACCCTCTGGCCTCCTGTCATCAGTGAGCCCACGTCCTCTCTACCGCTCCCAATCCTCCCCTCTTTCAGTGGTGGCTCCCTTCTTGGGAGCCACAATAACCTTGTTTCCACAATAACCTGTTGTTGTGGATTGAATTGTGCCCCCCATCCAAAAAAAAAAAAGCCCTAAGAGAATGCCACCATCCTAAAGAAAACATGAGTTGATAAAGGTTTGTGGCAGCCTCATATAAAAAAAAAAAAATTATATTGAAATCCTAACTCCTGGTACCTGTGAATGTGACCTTGTTTGGAAATAGTGTCTTTGGAGATGTTATCAGTTGCATTAAAAAGAGGTCAGGCTGAGCAGAGTGGGTCCTAATCTCATCTGAGTGGTGGCCTTTAAAAAAGAAGAGACAGAGAGATACAGGAAGGACGCCATATTATGCTACAGCTGTAAGCCAAGAACACCTGGAGCTATCAGAAGCTAGAAGAGAGGAATAGAACAGATTCTCCCTCAGAGTCTCAGAAGAACTCAACAAGGCCAACACCTTGCTTCCAGACTCCCAGCCTCCAGAACTGTGAGACAATACATTTCTGTTCTTATAAGCCACCCAGTTTGTGGTATTTTGTTACGGCAGCTCTAGGAAACTCATACACCTGTCCTCACATACGGCTGTCACATTCACTGCACATACACTCTAGCATATTAGTATATACTGTGTTTTTTGCTCACTTTTGTTTCAGGTATATCTATCTTTCCAATAGTAAGATCCCTAAAACTGGTGCTATGTCTTAGGAAAGACTGCATGACATAGGAGGAATAACAGAATATGAAATCAGACAAACCTAGGTTTAAATTTTGTGTGATGTTGGGTAAATTACTTCTCTGAGCTTGAGTTTTATCATTTATAAAATGGGAACTACAGTAACTATTTCACAGAGTTGACATGTGGTTAATGGGATAATTGTTGGTCACTTGCCACAATGCCTGCTCTGTAACACATACATAGAAAATGTTAGTTCCCTCTTCCTTATTCTACTTGGGAAGAGTGGGACTTGACCTGTAGTCATTTTAGATAAGATCTTGTGACCAGACCTCAAGGACACTAGGACAAATAAGTGACCTGTGTGGGAGGAGAGCAGCAGTTGGTGGACCAAAGAAGCGCCTGTGTGCCCTGCAGCCTCTTACCCGATGATGGTCAGAGGGATGAAGTACACCAGGAAGGCCACGATGGTCATGTACAGTGTCCAGTAAGAGTTGTCAGGCCACAGGGCCCAGCGCTTCACTTCTCCGTTGGAGAGTTTCCTTTTCCCAAATATGATCAGGGTGGGAATGGAGAACAGGAAAGAGAGGCTCCAGGCAATCCCGACGAGGACTTTGTCTTGCTTCTCTGCTCAAAGAGAAGAGAGGGATGCCTGGACACCTGGAAACATCCTTGGGGAGCATATCCGGAGTCTAGTGTGGACAAGAACCACTGTGCGAGTCACCCTGGGCCTCTCAGGGCCTCTCAGGGCCTCAGTTCCTCATGTGCAACGTAAGGATAATGGTATAGGGTCGCTATGAGTTGGAATGGACTTGATAGCAATGTGTTTGGTTTTTTTTGGTACAGAGTTGACATAAGGATTAAAAAGAGAATGCTTTTACAGAAGAGAGCACGCTGCCTGGCATGAGGTGACTGCTACTTCCCTTCTTCTTCACTGATTTACCCACCTGATTCTTGAAATGTTGATGCATCCAGTCCTCTAGTGTTAGGGAGCTCAGTGTGTACCGTACGCATTTGAAAGGTCGCTTTGCAAACGCTAAGTTGTGTGTTGTATCCACCAACATGTGCTCAGCCTCTCTAACCTCACTGACTGCACAGGCAGGGTCAGGGCCCTTGGTCTGTCTGGCCTTCTTCCATTCTACCTAGTGCTGCAATGCACTAGGGCAGTATTTGAGGGTTGCTGGCACAGTGGTTAAGAGCTCAGCTGCTAACCTAAAGACTGGTAGTTCAAATCTACCAGCCGCTCCTTGGAAACCCTATGGGGCAGTTCTACTCTGTCCTATAGAGTCGCTATGAGTAGAAATTGAGTCGACAGCAATGGGTTGGGTTTTTTTTGGTTTGGTCAAATGTTAAGGAGTCCAAACAAAGCAAGTGGGCCAAGTTTACCATCTTTTCTTTGTAGGAACAGGGAAGGAATGGTGTAACAGAGAAAGAACACTGAATTTGGTTCTGGAAACCAGGGTTCAAACCAAGCTCTAGTTTGAAGGGGAGCAATGGGAGTTTGGGTTAGGAAGGAAGCATTGAGCAGAATGGAGTTAAGAGAGCAAGTGGCGTGGCTGGAGGGATTTTCTTCCTGATAACAAGGTTAAAATTTAGTGGATTTCTAAGGACCTTGGCAACACTAGTAATTGCTCCTGCATGGTCTTATTCTCTCACTGGTTAAAGAAAACCAAAGGAGTTGCCATCGAGTCAGTTCTGACTCGTGGTGACTTCATGTGTGTCAGGGTAGAACCGTGCTCCACAGCGTTGTCAGTGGCTGATTTGTTTGCAAGTAGATCACCAGGACCTTTTTCTGGGGTTCCTCTGGGTAGACTTGAACCTACAACCTTTCGGCTAGCAGCCAAGCATGTTTACTGTTTGCACCACCCATTTATCTACTTGTGTAGGTTTTAGAGCCTGAACTTTTGGGATAATCTGTGACTCCTGGGACCCACTCAGATTCCACTTGATGAGGAAACAATGCAATCACTTTTGAGTGGGATGAACATGGAAATAAATGGATTAAAAGAAGCAGGACACTATGTTTTAGAAGAAACTCTACCAAGGGACCAAAAAACGTTTCCTCGAAGTCCCATCAGCGCACATGCTTGGAGTTGCTTTTCTCATACTGGTGCTGGGCTATACTGGGAAATCCCCACTGTCTTAGTATCCTAGGCAGCCAAGTGTTGGGAGGACAACCAATAAGGGCCAGGTGTGCAGCCTGTGAACACACAATGGCAGGAAGACTGCTGCCTTTCCAGGCAACTGAGCCCATCTGCTATGGAGAATGAGTGCTCAGGGACCGAACAGATGAAATGCAGGTTAGAGTACTAGGTGGACTGTCTCCTGTGTCCTCCAAAGTGGCTGTGTCTGTCACTGGCCTAAAGTCAGAGTCCTTCTTCCATTTGCTCTTGTCCAGTGCTGTACTTCTCTGCTTTTGCCTTCTCCTTTTCTATACAACACATATATTTCTTTTAATCACTAAGTAACACATGGTGATCACAGAAACATTAGGAAATACAAATAAGCAAAAAAAGAGGAAAAGAAAAAAAAAATCCATAGTGTCACCACTCAGAAATAGCTAGTTGAAATTTTGGTATGCATCCATATATATTGTCTAGATTACATATATAAAAATGAGATCATAATATACCTGCTGCTTTGTAGCCTAGTTTTTTTCTCTGAAACAAATATTATGACTATCTTTTCATGTCAAGAAATCTACATCGATACAAATGCATTCAGACATTTTCAGTCAGTAGGATCCTTTCTTCAAATATAATTTTATGTTGAGACCAGTATAGAAATGTACAGGGGGCTCAGGGAGCTTAGGTTGAAGCTGGCCAGAGCCCCCAGACCCACCCTGAGGCAATGCCACAAAAACAAACAAAAAAGGAGTCCTCTGGGGGTCAGTGAAGCACAATTTGAACAGCACTGGTAATAATAATTTTTCAATGTTTGCACCAAACTCTAATTTTGTAAATCGCCTATTATTAAGTATATAAATTGTGTTTAATTATCTTTTATTATAAATGATCCCTATGTATCTTTTTTAACTGCTCTGGTTATTTCTTTAGGATGAATTCTGAGGGGAAAATGTATAAGCCTTTGGCAAATATTGTTAAATTTCCCCTGAGAGTGTCTACAACTTATGGCTCCCACTGGAAGTGTACACGAGTTCCCATTTCCTCCCACTCTCCAACACTAAAGGTTCTGCCGTCTCATCTTATTACCTGATAGGGAAAATTTCCTGTCTGAATGCTCAGTTTTGCAATTCTTTGGTGGTCAAAATGAGCATCACTCGGAATCAACCCGATGGCAATGAGTTTTGTTTTCATGTCTCCTGTTCGTCCACATTTCTTCATTCCGGTAAAGTTCACTCATGTCCTTCACCCATTGTAACGGGTGTATTCTTGTATTTTCTGTTATCTGCCAGAATTCTTTATAAGAAGAACGTTAACCCTTTGCTTGTTGTATAAAGTACAAATGTTTTCCATTTGTAATTTTGCTTTTTAAGTTTGTTTACGAGGTTTATTTAGACAAAGAAATATTATGTTTTTTATGTAGTAAAAACGGTCTTCATTCTCTTGGCTTTTGGTGTTCTTCGTAGAAATGTCTTTCCCTCCCCAAGGTGATACAAATTTTACTCATCTATCCTTTTAATAATTTTATGTGTAAAATTTTTACCTCTTTAATCCTACTGGAATTTATTTTGTAGTTAGCTGTGACATGTGTTGATCTAATCTTTTCAAATTATTAGACAGCTATTTTCCTACCACAGACTAGTTTTTTCTAACAGATTTGAAATTCTATGTGTTTTATATATAGCTATTCTGGTTCTGGAGTCCCTAGGTGGTACAAATGGTTATCGTGCTTAGCTGCTAACCAGAGGTGCCTTGGAAGAAAGACCTGGCCATCTACCCCCAAAAAATCAGCTATTGACAACCCTATGGAGCACAGTTCTACTCTGACACACTTTGGGTCACCATGAGCCAGAACAGACTCAACCGCAACTGGAAAAAAATTCTGGTTCCAGTATCACATTCTTTTAATCAGCAACATGTTATATTATGTTTTAATACCTGACACTGCAGCTCTCTCTTTATTATTAGCCAACATTTTCCTAATTGTTCTCACACTTGTATTTCCAAAAAAACCTTAAAATCGTCACCTTTTCTAGATTTGTTGCTAAGGAAATTACGACTTTAGTAAAAAAGAGTAAAAAATAAATTGTGGCTCCCCTTCTTCTCTTGGTTTAATTGCCCTTGCCTTGTGCCTGCTCAGCCACGTTTGATCCCGCCCAGCTCCCACCCACTCCATGACATTAGTCTTTCGTCTCTTTTTTCTCTCTTGCAATATGCAAGTCTCTTTTACTCTTTCGTGCAATATGTATTATATTCTCTCCTGATCTTCTCTTTCTCTCTTTGTCCATAATATCTGGCATTCTTTTGACTTTTTTCTTTTCACTAATGTCATCATACTGCACGGATTATTGTGCACATTGTTTTTATCACTCAAAATGAGATGTAGATATTTTCGTGTCCGTGGATCTACCACCTCCATTGAGAGACAGGATGTGTAAAGTTGAGGACACTTAAGTTAGACCCCAACTCTCTGAGTTCAAATCCTGTCTCTGCGTTTACTAGCTGTGTGACCTTGGGCAAGTTACTTTAACTTTCTGGATTGCAATTGCCTTGTCTGTAAAATGCATATGTTAATAGAACCTAGATCACAGAGCTGTTGTGAGGATTAAAGTAATATATATATATTGCCTGCCCTTTGCCATTGAGTCAATTCCAACTCATAGCAACCCTATAGGATGGAGTAGAACTGCCCCATAGGGTTTCCAAGGCTGTAATCTTTATGGAAGCAGACTTCCACATCTTTCTCTGTCGGAGAAGCTGGTGGGTTCAAACTGCTGACCTTTCAGTTAGCAGGTGAATGCTTAACCACTGCACCACCAGGGTATGGCATAAAGTATGCACTTAATGAACATAAGCTACCTAAAACTTCTACGATAAGATAGTTAGCCATTTCTCTACTGAGGGACACCAAGGTTAGCTTGAATTTTTGCTATCCTGAGCAATGCTATAGTATACTATATATATGTGTACACGCCTCCTTCTGCACACACATGGGTGTTTCCTGAGAGCAGATACCAAGAAGTAGAATTTCTGTGTCAAAGGGCCGCACATTTTATATTTTAATAGATATGGCTAACTTGTCCTTCAAAGTATCTGCACCAACCTACAGCTCCACCAGTAGTAAACTTAATTTCCATATCTCCACACCTTGCAGTTCCCTGATGATAGTAATTACGTGTATTCTAAAGTCTTGTTCTACTTGCGTTATTAATTTTGTTTCCTTAGGTGTAAATTCTGCAGAATGGTATTTTAAATTTAGTGTCTACATTCCACAGTGTTGGCTTTTGTCACATTTTTATGATATTTGATTACATCTTTGTAGTCAAGTTTCCCTGTTAGGGTCTTCATTTTCTGAGTTTTCAAAGCCTGTTTGAAGGGTAATGCACTTCACTGAACATTGGATTCTTGTGAGCTATCAGGGGAATGGAGGACAGTGGGCAGACAGGGAGCTTGTCCTGTGACCAGGCACCCACCATTCATCCAGGGCATTATTTTTTCCCAGGACTCCATTCTTTCTTTTCAAACCCAACATCGTACCACTTGAAAGTAGATACCTTCATCCCTGCTGCCTGTCTGGGATATGGGAGGGCAGCAGGAGGAGAGACCTGCTGTGATTAACTTTTCTCCTCATTGTGCTGGAGAAATCACCCTGTCAGTTGCCTTGAACTGTTTGTCATTCACCCCATCTACTCAGGAAGCACTTGCAATAATTCTGCATCGCTGCAGTGTCTTCTGTGAGTATTGTGGGCCTTCCCTGTGTGGTTTCAGCCTTACCTCTGACCCATATGCTTCCTTCATTCATAGATTCCTTACTGGTTCTAGACCAAGGAGGATTTTCTTTCTTGTTTCCCAGTATGATTACCAATTCAAAATTATTTTCTATCATTTTTGGGGTGTTGAGATAAGGAGGGCACAGGAGTTTGTATCTGGGAAGTGAGCAAGTTGAGTGGGATGTTCCTTTCTTTGGAAGGTGTATGTATCAATACTGCTGTAAAGGAAAAGGAGGGAAAGTGTTAGCACCAAGGTGGATGATCACAAAGTAAGCCAAGCAAACCACCTTCCTTAGTGGCTTCAGACCTTTCATGGAAACATCAGCATTTTTCCAGGCTGTCAAACTTTCTTTTTTACATCTTTTTGGGCAGTAAGACCCGTGAGGTAGGGAAGGGGATAAAGGAGAAGAACGAGGAGGAGAGAAGGAGAAGAAAGGGGGAGTAAGAGAACTATTATTAAGAATATATCAGTAAACCTTAAACCAAAAATATCCCCTGAAGTCTTCTTAAGGAGCCCTGATGGTGCAGTGGTTAAGCCCTTGGCTACAAACTGAAAGGCTGGTGGTTTGAAGTCACCAGCTGCTCTGAGGGAGAAAGACGTGGCAGTCTGCTTCTGTAAACTTCTGTAAAGATTACAGTCTTGGAAACCCTATGGGGCAACTCTATTCTGTCCTAGAAGGTCTCTATGAGTTGGAATTGACTTGACAAATTTTTTTTTTTAAACAGAAATCTTCTTAAAACCAAACAACAGTTTGGCTTAACTAGTAAAGAATGTCTGCCTTGAGCATTGTTCTTTATCTATATGGGATCAAATTGACAACAGCAACTCGAAGGATTAAATAGGAAATTTAGGGGGCAGTGAGTTTATGTTAATGTGGGGGGAACAACTCAGAAAAGGAGGATGAGAACAGTTGCACAGCTCATAGAACATAATCAGTGTGATTGAATTGTACGTATAGAAACTGTTGAATTGATGCTCCGTATGTTCTTCTCTGTATATTCTGAACAACAACAACAAAAATAAATTATACATAAAAGAATATATTACTGAAAACAATCCCACCCTTACCCAAGGATGACTCCTCACAAAACAGCTCATGGTCGAGCCAGCTCACCTCTTTGCAGGAACTTCATGGGGTAGACGATGGCATGGTACCTGTCTATACTGAGGGACACCAGGACGTAGGTAGAGGCGTAGAGCAGCACAACCTGAAGACAGAATTGAGAGGAGATTTATACTTCACAGAGGTGAGGGAATGCACATCATGGAAAGAGTAGGATTGTGTGATATTTAGAAACGTGGGTACTGAACCAAGGGAGGGGTGGGGGTTGGGCTAGAGAGCAGAACGACTGACTCTGAAGCCAGGAAGCAGATTGCTGTTCCTGGCGCTGGGACTTACATTGCAACTGTGACAGGTGAGAATGCTTCCAGCTCTGACTTGCTCCCTCACTTACTTGGCTTCTCGCAAATCCCACATTTCAGGATCTGACCCTCTTGACATTTCTATGGTACATTTGTTTGTAATTGACTCTTAAAGCTAAACTGATTTTCTCCACCACAATTGACATTCCAGAATAATTAGAAACAAAAGTTCATTTGCCTTTTATCAGTGAAAGTTGTTGAGAGACAATAGAAGAAGGGTTGGGGAGTTTCAGGGCGTCTATGTGCTATTTTGAATCATTTATAAGCATCAGCTCTGGCACATCAGAGCTTCTCTACCTTGTCTACTTCTCTAGCAGGGCTGCTCACTAGGGTCAGTCCCTAGGTCTCCTCTTCCTGCTTCCCGCTCTGTCTTTGTTAATCTTACCCATGCCCTTTAATTATTCTGTGTATGGTATTATTTGCACACTTTGCAGATAAGGAAATTGGGATATAAGAGGCTAACATCTCTTAAGTGAAGAACATATTCAAAATGTAATTAAATGCAATGTTATGAAAGGATGATCAAGGTGCAAATTTTTCAGGCAAGTTGGAGCCTCATTTCTTCCAAAAGCCCAGCTATATCTCGGCCTCATAACCTTAGGGTGAAACCCAGAGAGTGTATAACAGTAACTAGAAAATGAGTCTGAGTCTTGGACTTCTTTCTAAAACGAAATAAAAATTACAAGACTTTGATGATAATCTTTGTTCTGAATTTGTAACTTCGTGTTTTTTCACTGACTCAAGTAACAATTACATTGTTGTTCTTTATTATGTTATTTCTTTAACATTACCAAAATTTTGCCCATCTAAAAAAAGCAAACCAAACCTGTTGCTGTTGAGTTGATTCCAACTCATAGCAACCCTATAGGACAGAGTAGAACTGCCCCAGATGGTTTCCAAGGAGTGGCTGGTGGATTTGAACTGCCAACCTTTTGGTTAGCAGCCAAGCTTTGAACCACTGTACCACCAGGGCTCCTATTTTGCCTGTAGAAACCTTCAATATTGCAAACTTGAGGCTTGAATGTTTTCTTCAGTTCTTTCAGCTTGAGAAATGCCAATCATGTTCTTCCCTTTTGGTTTTCTAACTCCAGGTCTTTGCACATTTCATTACAATACTTTACTTTGTCTTCCTGAGCCACCCTTTGAAATCTTCTGTTGAGATCTTTTACTTCAACATTTCTTTCATTCGCTTCAGCTAGTCTATGTTCAAGAGCAAGTTTCAGAGTCTCTTCTGACATCCATTTTGGTCTTTTCTTTCTTTCCTGTTTTTTAATGACCTCTTGCTTTCTTCATGTATGATGTCCTTGATGTCATCCCACGACTCATCTTGTCCTTGGTCATTAGTGTTCAATGTGTCAAATCTATTCTTGAGATAGTCTCAAAATTCAGGTGGGGTATACTCAAGGTTGTACTTTGGCTCTCATGATTTGTTTTAATTTTCCTCAGCTTCAACTTGAACTTGGCTATGAGAAATTGATAGTCTGTTTGGCAATCAACCCCTGGCCTTGTTCTGATGATATTGAGCTTCTCCATCATCTCTTTCCACAGATATAGTCAATTTGATTTCCATGTATTCCACCTGGTGAGGACCATGTGTATAGTCACGGTTTATGTTTTTGAAAAAGGTATTTGCAATGAATATTTTGATCTTTAAGATTTCTATCATGCATTCTCCAGTGTCGCCAGGGCCATATTTTCCAATTACTGATCCTTCTTCTTTACTTCTAACTTTTGCATTTTAATCACCAATAATTATCAGTGCATCGTGATTGTATGTTTGGTCAGTTTCAGACTACAGAAGTTGGTAAAAAACTTCACATTCTTCATCTTTGGCCTTAGTGGTTGATGTGTAAATGTGAATAATAGTTGTATTAATTTGTCTTCTTATAGGCATATGGATATTATCCTATCACTGACAGCATTGTACTTCAGGATAGATCTTGAAATATTCTTTTTGATAATGAATGTGATGCTGTTCCCCTTCAATTTGTAATGCCCGGCAGAGTAGACCATATGATATTCCGATTCAAAATGGCCCATACCGGTCCATTTCAGCTCACCAATGCCTAAGATATCGATGTTTATGTGTCCCATTTCAATTCTGATGACTTCCAATTTTCCTACATTCATACTTCATACCTTCCATGTTCCGATTATTAATGGATGCTTGCAGCTGTTTTTTCTCATTTTGCGTCATGCCACATCAGCAAATGAAGGTCCCTAAAGCTTTACTCCATTTGTGTCATTAAGGTCGACTCTACTTTGAGGAAGCAGCTCTTCCCCAGTTGTATTTTGAGTGCACTCCAACCTGAGGGACTCATCTTTCTGCACCATATCAGACAATATTCCCCGGCTATTCGTAAGGTTTTCATTGACCAATTTTTTAAGAAGTAGACTGCCGGGTCCTTCTTCCTAGTCTGTCTTAGTCTGGAGGCTCTGCTGAAACCTGTCCACCACGGGTGACCCAGCTGATATTAGAAATACCAGTGGCATAGCTTCCAATATCACAGCAACACACAAGCCACCACAGTATGACAAAATATTAGAAGTAAAATATTGAATGACACAGGAAACATCAAAAGAAAATGGAGGGAAAACACAGTCACTGTACCACAAAGAATTGATCCATGGAAGGAATACAGAGTTACTGCACCAAAAAGAATTGGTCAACTTTCAACCATTTTAGAAGGTAGCATATGATCAAGAACCAATGGTACTGAAGGAAGAAGTCCAAGCTGTACTGAAGACACTGGTGAAAAACAAGGCTTCAGGAACTGACAGAATACCAACTGAGATGTTTCAACAAATGCATGCAGTGCTGGAGGTGTCTATGCCAAGAAATATGGAAGACAGCTTCCTGGCCAACTGACTGGAAGAGATCCATATTTATATCCATTCTGAAGAAAGGTGATCCAACAGAATACATAAATTATTGAACAATATCATTAATGTCACACACAAGTAAAATTTTGCTGAAGATCATTCAAAAATGATTGCAGCAGTACAACAGGGAACTTCCAGAAATTAAAGCTGGATTCAGAAGAGGACATGGAACAAGGGATATCATTGCTGATGTCAGATGAATCCTGGCTGAAAGCAAAGCATACCAGAAAGATGTTTACCTGTGTTTTATTGACTATGCAAAGGCATTCAGCCATGTGGATCATAACAAATTGTGGATAACATTGCGAAGAATGGGGATTCCAGAACACTTAATTGTGCTGCAGAGGAACCTGTACATAGACCAAAAGGCAGTCATTAGAACAGAGCAAGAGGATACCACATGATTTAAAATTAGGAAAGTTGTGCATTAGGGTTGTATTCTTTCACCATACTTATTCAATTTGTATGCTGAGCAAATAATCCGAGAAGCTGGACTGTATGAAGAATCCAGGATTGGAGGAAGACTCATTAACAACCTGTGATATGCAGATAACACAATCTTTCTTGCTGAAAGTGAAAAGGTCTTGAAACATTTACTGATGAAGATGAAAGACTACAAACTTCAGTATGGATTACACTTCAACATAAAGAAAATAAACTCTCACAACTGGACCAATAAGCAACATTATGATAAATGGAGAAAAGATTGAAGTTGAAAAGGATTTCATTTTACCTGGATTCACAGTCAATGCCCATGGAAGCAGCATTCGAGAAACCAAACGACATATTGCATTGGGCAAATCTGCTGCAAAAAAACCCATTAAAGTGTTGGAAAGCAAAGATGTCACTTTGAGGGCTAAGGTGCACTTGACCAAAGCCATGCTACTTTCAACTGTCTCATATGCATGCGAAAGCTGGACAATGAATAAGGAAGCCCGAAGAAGAACTGACGCCTTTGAATTATGATGTTGGCAAAGAATATTGAATATATCATGGACTGTCAAAAGAATGAACAAATCTGTCTTGGAAGAAGTACAGCCAGAATGCTCCTTAGAAGCAAGAATGGCGAGACTTTATCTCACATACTTTGGACGTGTTATCAGGAGGGATCAGTTCCTGGAGAAGGACATCATGCTTGGTAAAGTAGAGGGGCACTGAAAAAGAGGAATGAGATGGATTAACAGAGGCTGCAACAATGGGCTTAAGCCTAGCAATGATTGTGAGGATGGTGCAGGACTGGGCAATGTTTCTTTCTGTTGTACATAGGGTTACTATGAGAAGGGATCAACTGGACGGCACCTAACAACAATGACAGAAACATCACCAAAAATACATTCTAGCAACAATGTTGTGGAAGGTGCCACAGGGAGGGGTTCTGAGGACTCATCAGAGATTGAAGACCCTTCTGGGGAACATAAGAAGAAATTCTCCTTTTGGTAAAGAAAAAATGATTAATGTAGAGAAAAGAAAAAGATGGCTAAATTGAAGAAAGAAATCAGACAATTGTCTCCTTAGGGAAAGGTGGGTGTTCGATGTATGATTCATGAATTCAGAATAATTGAGGCTGGCTATGCACAGCAAGGATGTGACATCAGTACCAAGTGAACAGATTCATGAAGGTTGGAAAATAGAGCACTCAACTGTGGAACCCACGGGGTTGTATGTTGTGATGGGAAGGCCATGAGTCTCCCGACATCTGGGCTCTCTTGAGTGAGGTGGCTGACACAAGTTCAGAATCCGGAGCAGGAGGAGGAGTTGCAAGGGAGCATGACCCAAGGAGCAGCCAACATTAATAAAGAGAGATCTATTGTACTTTCAGACACAAAAAGTATTTAATTTCAGGGATTAAACATCTTCAAACATGTAGGCAGGGTGAAAAAAAAAGAAAAGAAAAAGAAAGATTACATAAGAGAAATGCATCTCAAATTGTCATGTCTCTTCTCCGTGATAATAAATGCCAGCAAACAGCATAAAAACATGTGCAGAGCTTTGAAAGAAAAATTATGAACCAAGAATTTTGTAAATATCATTCCTGTGCCAAGAGACAGAACAATTTTCTTGGCTATATGAGAAAGAAGAAAATATAACATCACATACTTTTCCTGAAAATCTTCTTTGAGGTATACTTCAGCAGATTTGGAATAGTTTCAAAATTAAGAATTCAAGAAGAGGGAAGGGAATAGAATAATAACAGTTATTATAAGCAATGAAATCAGAAAAAATACATTGTTACAAAATGACTGTGAATGTGGTTATGGAATATCTCAAGAAAATATCCATGGAGTTAAGTGAAGGGAAAGAGTGAAGGGAAAAGATCTTGTTAAATTTCCCATTTTAGATATCTTGTATTTTTTTCTTTGACAGAGATACAGTGAATTAAAAAAAAAAAAAAAAACTATGATAGAATAAGAATGGATAAAATTAGTCTACTAGTTTCCTATGGCTATTGTAACAAATTTCAGCAAACTTGGTGGCTTAACACAACAGAAATTTATTCTATGACAATTTTGGAGGCCAGAAGTCCAAAATTAAGGTGTTGCCTGGGACACCTTCACCAGGGACTCTAGGGAAAAATTCTTCCTTGCTTCTTCCAGCTTCTGGTGGCTGCTGGCATTACTTGGCTGTATCATTCTAATCTCTGCACCCTTGGTCATTTCTCCTTCCACTCTTCTGTCTGTGTTTCATATCTCCCTCTGCCTCCTTCTTATAAAGACACATGTGATTGCATTTAGGGCCCGTCCAAAGAATCCAGGATAATAACCTCATCCCAAGGTCTTTAATTTAATCATATCTACAAAATTCTTATTTTTTTTTTTGCCATATAAGGTAACGTTCACCAAATCCAGGGATTAAGATGTGGATATCTTTTAGATACCTTTTAGAATATACCATGCAGTGCCAGAAGAACAAACAAATCTGTCTTGGAAGAAGTACAGCCAGAATGCTCTCAGAAGTGAGCATGGTGAGACTTCGTCTCACGTGCTTTGGACATATTATCAGGAGGGACAAGTCCCTGGAGAAGGACATCATGCTTGATAAAACAGAGGCTCAGCAAAAAAGAGGAAGACCCTCAGTGTGATAGATTGATACAGTGGCTACAACAATGGGCTCCAGCATAACAATGATTGTGAGGATGGCGCAGGACTGGGCAGTGTTTTGCTCGTTCTGTTGTAGGTAGGGTCTTTATAAGTCGGAATGGACTCGACGGGACCTAAAGACAATATCTTTTAGAGGATTTTTTCTTAGCTTACACAGTTCATGACCAAGCAAAATAGAAAAACAAGCAAATAGCAAGAAAACCTTAACACAGAAAGATTAAAATGACAAAGACCAGAAGATAAGCTAGATAACTGGGATCTCCTAAAAATTAAACACTCATGCTCATCAAAAGCCTTCACCAAAAGAGTAAAAAGTAACTGGGAAAAAAAATTTGGCTATGATAAATCCGACAAAATTCTAATCTGTAAAACCTACAGGAAAATCCAACACCTCTGCAACAAAAAGACAAACAATCCAATTAAAAAATGGGCAAAGGATATGAACAGACACTTCACCAAAGAAGGCATTCAGGCAGCTCACAGACACATGAGGAAATGCTTGAGATCACTAGTCGTTAGAGAAATGCAAATCAAAACCATAATGGGATACCATCTCACCCCAACGTTACTGACACGAATCAAAAAAAAACAAAACAAAACAGACAATAACGATGTTGAAGAGGCTGCCGGGAGAATGGAACTCTTATGCACTGCTGGTAGGAATACAAAATGGTACAACCATTTTGGAAAATGATATGGTACTTCCTTAGAAAGCTAGAAATAGAAATCCCGTATGATCTAGCAATCCCACTCCTAGGAATATATCCTAGAGAAAAAAGAGCCATCACACAAATAGACATATGCACACCCATGTTCATTGCAGCATTATTCACAATAGCAAAAAGATGGAAACAACCTAAGTGCCCATCAACAGATGAATGGATAAACAAATTATGGTACATACACACAATGGAATACTACACAATGATAAAGAATAATGTGAATCTTTGAAACATCTCACAACATGGATGCATCTGGAGGGCATTATGCTGAGTGAAATAAGTCAATCACAAAAGGACAAATATTGTCTGAGACCACTATTATAAAAACTCTTGAAAAGATTTACACAGAGAAAGAAACAATCTTTGATGGTTACGAGGGAGGGGAAGAGTGGGGAGAAAAAAACACTAAGTAGACAGTAGATAAGTGGTAGCTTTGGTGAAAGTAAGACAGTACACAACACTGGGGAAGCCAGTACAACTTGACCAAGGCAAGGTCATGGAAGCTCCATAGACACATACAAACTCCCTGAAGGACCGAATTACTGAGCCAAGGGCTGGGAACCATGGTCTCAGGGAACATCTAGCTCAACTGGCATAACATAGTTTATAAAGAAAATGTTCTGCATCCTACTTTGGTGAGTAGTGTCTGGGGCCTTAAAAGCTTGTGAGCGACCATCTAAGATACTCCACTGGTCTCACTCCTTCTGGGACAAGAGAGAATGAAGAAAACGAAAGACACAAGGGAAACAGTCCAAAGAACTAATGGACCACAAGTACCACAGCCTCCACCAGACTGAGTCCAGCACAACTAGATGGGGTCCAGCTACCACCACTGACTGCTCTGACAGGGATCACAATAAAGAGTCCCGGACAGAGCTGGACAAAAATATAGAACAAAATTCTAACTCACAAAAAAAGAAAAAAAAAAAAAAAGACCAGACTTACTGGTCTGACAGAGCCTGGAGAAACTCTGAGAGTATGGCCCCTGGACACCCTTAGAGCTCAGTAATGAAGTCATTCCTGGGGTTCACCCTTCAGCCAAAGTTTAGTCAGGCCCGTAAAACATAACGAGACTAAATGGGCACAGCAGCCCAGGGGCAGGGACAAGAAGGCAGGAAAAGAAACTAAGGTCGAGAAGGTGAGAGTGTTGACATCTTATGGGGGTGGCAACCAATGTCACAAATCTATATGTGTATTAGTTGTTTAATGAGAAACTAATTTGCTCTATAAAACTTCATCTAAAATACAATTTAAAAGAAGATTAAAATAAGGTGACTGACATAAACCAAATGCTATTTGTCACAATAAATATGAATGGCTTAAACTCCTTCAATGAAACAAACACATTTACAAAGTCTTCCCAAAATCCAACTGTACTGTTTAGTAGAGACACATTGAAAATCAAAAGTTATTAATGTTTAAAAATAAAGCTCTGATCAAAGATATATTATGCAAGCAAAAACTAAAAGAAACAAATCATTACAATATTGTTATTATGCAAAGCAAAATTCAAGGCAGGTTATATGGGATGAAGGAATTATTTATATTGATAAAAGATATAATACATTATGGCAGTAGAATAGTCATAAACTTTTATGTAACAAGTAGCATAACACTAAATATATATAAAATATTTCAAGGTTTTATGGAGAAAAAAACAAAAATATATGCAAACTAAATCAAACCCATTGCCTTTGAGTTGATTCCAACTCATAGCGACCCTAAAGGACAGAGTAGAACTGCCCCACAGAGTTTCCAAAGAGCACCTGGTGGATTCAAACCGTCAGCCTTTTGGTTAGCAGACGTAGCTCTTAAGCACTATGCCACGAGGGTTTTAAAAGAAAATTAAGCAAACTGAGTAAGACAAGAATAATGTACATTCTTGTAAAATATCTAGAGAACATTTACAAAAATTGGTTGTATACTGAACCACAAAGAATAAATCTCAATAAATTCCAGAAAGTGGAATTTATGCAAATCACATATTTAAACCAAAAAGGAATAAAAGCGGGAATTAGTCACTTTTTTTTTTTTTAAATACCACTTGGAAATTTAAACACCCTCATAATTAACTCAAGTCAAGAAGGAAATCAAAGTATAATTATAGTCAATTCATAAATGTCAACAATGAAACTCTATGCATCAACAACATATGGGATACCATTTGGGGAACAGATGGAAGCTTGAGGACATATGTCTGGAATCTCACTACCCCACCCCTCAATTCTGACAGAAATGACCTAGGAAATATGAATCCAAAGAAAATATTGCAAGAGAAGTGAGACTCAAACAAAGGGAACTTAGAGAAATTTTACTCAGCAAAATTCCAGATTGGATTATTTTTTATTTTTTTAGAGAAAGATCCCTGGATTAAAAATATTAATAGACTTAAATTTTTAGAACAGTTTTAGATTTACAGAAAAACTGAGTACACTGTACAGAGAGTTCTCATATTACACCACTCCCCTCCCCAACAGTTTTCCCTATTATAAGCATCTTGCATTAGTGTGGTTCTTGTATTATCATTAATGAACTGCTACTGATGCATTATTAAAGTCCGTAGTTTACATTAAGGTTCCTTCTTTGGGTTGTATAATTCTATGGCTTCTGACAAATGCATAGTGTTGTGTGTCCACCATTACAGTATCGTACAGAATAGTTTCACAAACTTATAAATCCCCTGGGCTTCACCTAGTCATTTCCCCCATCTATCCCTGAAACCCTGACAACCACTGATGTTTTTACTGTCTCTATAGTCTTGCCTTTTTGAGAATATAATATAGTTGGAATCATACACTATGTAGCCTTTTCAGTGTGGCTTCTTTCATTTATCAATATGCATTTAGGTTTCTTCCATATCTTTTTAGGGCTTGATAGCACATTTCTATTTACACCAAATAATATTCCATTGTAGTATGTACCACAGTTTCTTAATCCATCATCTTTTGAGCACATCATGGCTGCTTCCAGTTTTTGGTAATTGTCTTAGGCTGTGTCCTATAAAGATACAAAACCAGTGAAGAGTATATTTATATATATACACACACATATATACAATACATATATATACATACACACACATGTGTGTATGTATATATATGTATGTATATATGCATGTATATTTGTATGTATATATATATGTGTGTGTATATATATATGTGTATATATATAGAGAGAGACAGAGACAGAGGCAGATTTATCTCAAGGAAATGGCTCACACTGTTGTAGAGGCTGGCAAGACCCAAAGTCTATGGGTCAGGTATCAGCTGAAGGCTTCTGACTCACATGGCTGCAGAGGATGACAAACCCAGACTTTGCAGGTCAGACAGCAGGCTGTTGGCTCACAGGGCTGCAGAAGCTGGCATATCCTCAAGTCAGTAGATCAGATGACAGGCTGCTGGCTCACAGGGTTGCAGAGCTGGTGAATCCCAAAATCAGAGGATCAGGTGACAGGCTGCTGGCTCAAGTTCCAAGAACTGGAGGTCAAATGATGAAGAGCTGGAAACAGGATTCAGAGCAAGCAAGTGAGCTTTGCCAGAATGTCCATATATATATTGGGTGGAGGTCACACACCGAGGAAACTCCCCTTATAACTGATTGGCTTATCACATCAGATCACATCATGAAGCTGATTATATCACCAAATGGAGGATAATTGCATCAGATCACTAAATGGGAGACAATTACATAATACTGAGAATCATGGCCTAGCCATTTGACACAACATTAACTATCACTGTCTATCCCTTGTCAACTTGGCACCTGTACACATCTCCTTAAACCATACATAATCTCTAAATAAAGGCAATTATAAAGTCATACTTACTTCTAACATGATACAGCTAACATGCATGCAACTGAAAACGCACTAGCCTAGTTTACATTTTGTATTTTATAAGTGATGAGATAAGGGAGGGAGTGGTTAAGAGCTCAGCTGTTAACCAAAAGGTCAGAAGTTCAAATCCACTAGCTGCTCCTTGGAAACCCTATGGGGCAGTTCTACCCTGTCCTGTAGAGTCACTATGAGTCAGAATCAATTCGTGGCAATGGGTTTGGTTTGGCTTTTTTAATATAAAAATATATATACATACATACATATATACAGATATATGTATGTATATATATGTGGTTTGGCTTTTTAACGTATAAATATACATATATATGTATATATCTATATAAAACCAAAAACCAAACCTGTTGCCATCAAGTCAATTCTGACTCATAGTGATCCTAGAGGACAGTGTAGAACTGCCCCGTAGGGTTTCCAAGGAGTGACTGGTGGATTCAAACTGCTGACCTTTTTGTTAGTGGCCACACCTCTTAACCACTGCACCACCAGGGCTCCTATATATACACACACACACACACACAGGCACGCATACAAGCATAATAAAACAAGAAAGAAATACTCGTAACAATTACATTCTTTGTTTCTGCAACTGGTCACCTGGTCATAACTGGTATTTGGAACTACCTTCTTTCATCACCTATTCCATATTGCCTTTACTCTCACCACCTCAGCTGGTCATGGTTCTTTGCCTGGTGGGGTGACCAAACTTTCATTCCTGAATTGTCTGGGCCATTAGCAGTCATGCCAGAATTGGGTTGCTGTAGTTTTCCATTGACTTTAATCACAGGGCATGGTAGTACTAAGACATGCCCTAAGGGATCTCCTGTATTCCAGACGTACTCTTCTTTACCTCCATTATGTAACATCAATCTGATCTCCCCTTGGTAATCAGGATCAATCACACTAGCCAATGTGGTTATTCCCTTCTTTGCCTATTGATCCAAAGACATGAGGAGCCCAAGCGGCCAGGTGGCATTCTTTACTTCCAGTTCAATGGACTCAGTGTTGTTTCCTCAAGTTGGAGCATTCCTCTCACTGGAAGTAAGACCTCTAGACCTGCAGAACATGGGGTCACGAGAACATGAAGGAAAAATTTGCAAGTGGGTCACTAGGAGTAATAGAGAGTGGTACCACATCTATTTCCACTCCTTGGTTCCTGGATCCATGAATCCTGGCTATGGGTGAAACAGCACCATATATTGAACACTGGTTTAGAGCATATACAGCCTCCTGGAGAACACTGTCCCAACCCTGCCAAGTACTTCCAACTAGTGGCACCATAATTGTGTCTTTAGGAGGCCATTCCATCGTTCTATCAAGTCAGCTGCTTCAGGATGATGGGGAACATGGTAGGACCAGTGAATTCCATGAGCATGGCCCACTGCTGTACTTCATTTGCTGTGAAGTGAGTCCCTTGATCCAAGACGATGCTGTGTGGGACACCATGATGGTGGATAAGGCACTCTATGAGTCCACTGATGGTAGTTTTAGCAGAAGTATTGTGTGCAGGGAAGGAACATCTGTATCCAAAGTGTCTATCCCAGTAAGGATGATACATGGCCCTTTCCATGATGGAAGCAGTCCAGTATAATCAAACTTCCACCAAGTTGCTGGCTGATCACCTCAAGGAATGGTGCCATATCGGGGACTCAGTGTTGACCTCTGTTGCTGGCAGATTGAGCACTCAGCAGTGGCTGTATCCAAGCTGACATTGGTGAGTGTAAGTTCATGTTGTTGATCCCATGGATAACCTCGATCTCTACCACCATAACCACTTTGTTCATGAGCACATTGGGCAATGACAGGAGTGGCTGGGGAAAGAGGAGGACTGGTTTCCACAGAATGAATCATCCTATCCACTTGCTGCTTAAAATCCTCCTCTGCTGAGGTCACCCTTTGATGAGCATTCACATGAGACACAAATATCTTACTTCTTTGTCCCATTCAGAGAGGTCTATCCACATTCCTTGTACTCATATCTCCTTGCCACCAACTTTCCAATCATGTCCCTTATAAGTTCCTGATCATCCAGCCAAAGCATTGGCCACAGCCCATGAATCAGTATATAATCGCACATCTGACCATTTCTTCTTCCAAGCAAACTGAACAACCATGTGTACTGCTCAAAGTTCTGCCCAATGGGAGGACTTCCCCTCACCTCTGTCCTTCCGGGACTTTCCTGCAAGGGGCTGCAGTGCTGCCATTGCCCACTTTCAAGTGGTGCTTGCATATCGAGCAGAACCATCTGTAAACCAGGCACGTGTCTTCTCTTCTCCAGTCACTCCCTATGAGTCCCTAGGTACAGACTGGGAGGGGGAAGGTAATGTGGCAGGGGTGGAAACCAAGGGCATTTGAGCCACTTCCTCATGCAGCTTGTGCCTTCTGGTCCTGCTCTAGCCTGATCTCGTGTATACCACTACCATTTAATAATGGAACGCTGCTGTGCATGTCCGACTTTATGACTCTCTGGGTCAGACAACACCCAGTTCATGTTAGGCAGCTCAGGCTGCATGGAGACTTGGTAGCCCACGGTTAGGCATTCAGTCTCTGCTAAGGCCCAGTAAAAAGCCAAAAGCTCTTTCTCAAAAGGAGAATAGTTATCTGCAGAGGATGACAGGACTTTGCTCCAAAATCCTAAGGGTTGACACATACCATTAACTATCAACATAATTATGAATAATGTTGTTATGAACATTTGTGTGCAGGTTTTGGCATGAACGTAAGTTTTCAACTTGATTGGGTAAATACCTAGGAGCATGATTGCTGTGTTGTATGGTTAAGATTATCTTTGGCTTTGTAAGAAACTGCCAAACTGTCTTCCCAAGTGACTGTGCCATTTGCATTTCCACCAACTATGAATGAGAGTTCTATTTTTCTGCATCCTCACCAGCATTCGGAATTGTCAGTGTTTTGGATTTTAGCAATTCTAAAAGGTTTGTAAACGTATCTCATTGTTGTTTTAATTTGCAATTCCCTGATGACGTATGATACCGAGCATCTTTTCATATGCTTGCTTGCCATCTATATATCTTCTTTGGTGAGCTGTCTGTTCAGATCTTTTGTCCATTTTTTAATTGGTTTGCCGATTTTCTTAGTGTTGAGTTTTAACATTTCCCTGTATGTTTTGCATTCAAGTTCTTTATCAATTCTGTGTTTTTCAAATAGTTTCTGCTGTGACCTGTAAAGAACTTAGAAATCACCACACCCATCCTCACAAGAGAATGAAACTTGCTGTTGAACTACTGGACCTCACCTTGGGCATGACCTCACCTTGGGGAACAGGACTCTGGGGCTAAAATGGCTGTGTTGAGCCCATCACCTGGGACAGTAGTGAATTGCAGCGTAGTCCTCCTAGTGAGAGGCTATTTGGCAACATTAGGGACTTGGAAGTTGTGTCAAGCAGTGGGGCACAGGTAGCAGTGAGGGGAGCATTGGAGTTGCTCTTTCTTGAGGCATTGCTGTTGTTAGGTGCCTTTGAGTTGTTTTTGACTTATAGCGACCCTATGTGAAACAGAAAGAACACTGCCCAGTCCTGCGCCATCTTTACAATCATTTTTATGCTTGAGCTCGTTGTTGCAGCCGCTGTGTCAATCCACCTTCTTGAGGGTCTTCCTCTTTTTCACTGAATCTGTACTTTACCAAGCATGATGTCCTTCTCCAGGGACTGATCCTTCCTGATAATATGGCTAAAATATGTGAGACAAAGTCTCGCCATCCTTACTTCTGAGAAGCGTTCTGGCTGTACTTCTTCCAGGACAGATTTGTTCTTTCTTTTGGCAGTCCGTGGTATATTCAATATTCTTCACCAATACCCTAATTTAAAGCCATCAATTCCTCAGTCTTCCTTATTCATCGCCCAGCTTTTGCACGCATATGAGGTGACTGAAAACACTATGGCTTCGGTTAGGCACACCTTAGTCTTCAAAGTGACATTTTGCTTTTTTAGCACCTTGAAGAGGTCTTTTGCAAGAGAGTTGCCCCCAAAAATGCATCATTTGATTTCTTGACTGCTGCTTCCATGGGTGTTGATTGTAGATCCAAGTAGAATTAAATCCTTGACAAGCTCAATCTTTTCTCCATTTATCATGATGTTGCTTATTTGTCCAGTTGTGAGGATTTTTGTTTTCTTTATGTTGAGGCGTAATCCATACTGAAGACTGTAGTCTTTGATCTTCATCAGTAAGTGCTTCAATTCTTCACTTTCAGCAAACAAGGTTATGTCATCTGCATATCACAGGTTGTTAATGAGTCTTCCTCCAATCCTGATGCTGCCTTCTTCTTCATATAGTCTAGTTTCTTGGATTATTTGCTCAGCATACAGATTAAATAAGTATGGTGATGCACACCTTTCCTGACTTTAAACCATGCAATATCCCCTTGTTTTGTTCAAATGACTGCCTCTTGATCTATGCAGGTTCCTCTTGAGCACAATTAAGTGTTCCAGAATTCCCAGTCTTCTCAATGTTATCCATAATTTGTTATGATCCACACAGTCAAATGTCTTTGCATAGTCAACAAAACACAGATAAACATGTTTCTGGCATTCTCTGCTTTCAACCAGGATCCATCTGACATCGGCAATGATATCCCTCGTTCCATGTCGTCTTCTGAATCCATCTTGAATTTCTGGCAGTTCCTTGTTGATGTACTGCTCCCGGCACTTTTGGGTGATCTTCAGCAAAATTTTACTTGCCTGTGATATTAATGCTATTGTGCAATAATTTCCAAATTCAGTTGGATCATCTTTCTTTTTAATAGGCATAAATATGGATCTCTTCCAGTCAGTTGATCTGGTAGCTCTCTTCCAAATTTCTTGGCATAGACAAGTGAGTGCTTCCAGCACTGCATCCGTTAGTTGCAACATCTCACTTGGTATTCCGTCAATTTCTGGAAACTTGCGTTTTGCCCATGCCTTCAGCGCAGCTTCAACCTCTTCCTTTAGTACCATTGGTTTCTGGTCATATGCTACTCCCAAAATGGTTGAATGTCAATCAGTTCTTTTGGTATAGTGACTCTGTGTATTCCTTCCATTTACTTTTGATGCATTCTGTGTCGTTTAATATTTTCCCCGAAGATTCCTTCAATATTGCAACTTGAGGTTTGAATTTTTTCTTCAGTTCTTTCAGCTTCAGAAATGCTGAGCGTGTTCTTCCATTTTTGTTTTCTAACTCCAGGTCTTTGTACATGTCATTATAATACTTGGTCTTCTCAAGCTGCCCTTTGAAATCTTCTATTCAGCTTTTTCACTTCATCATTTCTTAAATTTGCTTTAGCACTGTCATAGATTGAATGATGTCCCCCCAAAAATGTGTCAGCTTGGTTAGGCCATGATTCCCAGTATTGTGTGGTTGTCCTCCATTTTGTGATTGATGTAATTTTCCTATGTGTTGTAAATCTTAATCTTTACCTGCAGTTAATGAGGCAAGATTAGATTATGTTAAAGAGGATTAGGGTGGGATGTAATACACTTGCTCAGGTCACATCCCTGATCCAGTGTAAAGGGAGTTTCTCTGGGGTGTGGCCTGCATCAACTTTTATCTTACAAGAGATAAAAGGAAAGGGAAGTGAGTAGAGAGTTGGGGACCTCATACCATTAAGAAAGCAGTGCCAGGAGCAGAGTGCATTCTTTGGACCTGAGGTTCCTGCATGGAGAAGCTCCTAGGCCAGGGGAAGATTGATGGACCTTCCTCCAGAGCTGACACAGAGAGAAAGCCTCCCCCTGGAGTTGATATCCTGAATTTGGATTTGTAGCTTACTAGACTGTGTGAGAATAAATTTCTCTCAGCCAAAGCCATCCACTTGTGGAATTTCTATTACAGCAGCACTAGATGACTAACACAGCTACTTTACGTTCAAGAGCAAGTTTCAGAATCTCTTCTGACATCCATTTTGGTCTTTTCTTTCTTTCCTGTCTCTTTAACTACCTTTCTCTTTCTTCTTGTATGATGTCCTTGTTATCATTCCACAACTCATCTGGTCTTTGGTCATTAGTGTTCAACACGTCAAATCTATTCTTGAGATAGTCTCTAAATTCAGGTGGGATATACTCAAGGTTCTATTTTGGCTTTCATAGACTTGTTCTAATTTTCTTCAGCTTCCACTTTAACTTGCATATGAGCAACTGATGGTCTATTCCACAGTTGGCCCCTGGTCTTGTTCTGACTCATGGTACTGAAATTTTCCATTGTCTCTGTCCACAGATGTAGTGGATTTGATTTCTGTGTATTCCATCTGGTGAGGTCCACACTTACAGTTTCCGTTTATCTTGTTGAAAAAGGTATTTGCAGTGAATAAGTCCTTGGTCTAGTGAAATTCTATTGTGTGATCTCTGGCAATGTTTCTATCACCAAAGCCACATTTTACAACTACCCGACCCTTTTCCAACTTTCACATCCCAAACACCAGTAATTATTAATGCACCCTGATTGCATGTTCCATCAATTTCAGACTGTAAAAGTTGCTAAAAATCTTCTAGTTCTTCATCTTTGGCCTTAGTGGTTGGTGCGTAAATTTGAATAATGGTCGTATTAACTGGTCGTCCTTGTAGGCGTATGGATATTATCCTATCTCTGACAGCATTGTACTTCAGGATAGATCTTGAAATGTTCTTTTTGATGATGAATGCAACGCCATTCCTCTTCAAGTTGTCATTCCTGGCATAGTAGACCATATGATTGTCTGATTCAAAATGGCCTATACCAGTCCATTTCAGTTCACTAATGCCTAGGATATTGACATTTATGTGTTCCCTTTCATTCTTGATGATTTCCAGTTTTCCTAGATTTGTACTTCATACATTCCATGTTCCAATTATTAATGAATGTTTGCAGCTGTTTCTTCTCATTTTGAATCGTGCCACATCAGCAAATGAAGGTCCTGAAAGCTTGACTCCATCCACATCATTAAAGTCGACTCTACTTTGAGAAGGCAGCTCTTCCCCAGTCGTCTTTTGAGTGCTTTCCAACCTGAGGGACTCATCTTCTAGCACTGTATCAGACAATGTTCTGCTGCTATTCATAAGGTTTTCACTGGCTAATTCTTTTCAGAAGTAGATCACCAGGTCCTTCTTCCTAGTCTCGAAGCTTAGCTGAAACCTGTCCAGCAAGGGTGACCCTGCTGGTATTTGAATACCGGTGGCATAGCTTCCAGCATCACAGCAACACACAAGCCCCCACAAACTGACAGATGCGTGAGGGTCCTGAGGCATTAGACTTCTTTATCAATGTATTAGGCCATTTCTTGAAATTGGTCTAGGACTGAGGAGAAAGGGATCCTTTACCAAGAAAAATGCTAGCAATGGTAGCATCTTTTGAGTACCTTCCAACCTGAGAGAACATACTTTGTATGATTCTGATTCTTTTAAATTTATTGGAGTATGTTTATAGCCTAACGTATAGTATATGCTGGCTTATGTTCCATGAGGACTTGAGAAGAATGTGTATTCTGTTGTTGTTAAGTTGGAGTATTCTATGAAAGTCTTATAGGTCTATTTGGCTTATATTCAAGTCTTCTATTTCTTTCCTGATGTTTTGTCTAGTTGTTCTATTCATTATTGGTAGTAGGCTACTGTGTATGGGTCATACTTGCTTGTTTCTTTGCAGATCCAGTAATTTTTTGTTTAAAGTTGGGCATTTTAAATGATATAATGTGGCAACTCTGGGAAGATTCTTACCCCTCACCAGAATCTTCGGTTGTTGCTGTTCCTTGTAGTTGTTTTTTGTTTGTTTTGTGACTTGTTCTGAACTAACTCTGTAAAGTCTGTGTTTTTTTTCCTCTGTGGCCACTGAAGTGTCTGCTCAGTTAGCTTAGTGGTCAGTTAGTAATTGGACAGCTATCCTTAAATGCATGGGACCAATATGTCTTCTGGTCTTTGCTGAGGATCTTTGTGTGTATATTGGGTCATACCTTTGACATTCTGCCAGACAGTTGACAACTCTGCCTTAAATTTTACTTCCTCCTTGCACAGAAAATTAAGGTTAGCCAGAGGTGCCACCTTAGGGCTTTCTACGGTCTTTTCTGGGCATGCGTACAGTCCTGAGCATGCACACGGTCTTCTAGATGCCCATGAATATGTCAGAGCTTTTCAAAGCCTCTATGAACGTTTCATTACCCAGCTTATTTTTAAAGCTTGGGTTAGTTTATTGTTTTCTCCAACTGTTATTCAACACCTCAGGCAGTCATGAATGTAGTCAATTGCCTGTAATTGTTTTTGGTAATTGCTCCCAGGGAAAAGTCTTTTTTGCATTGGGTGAGCTCTGAATCAAGTAAAATATAGACTGCAGTGCAAGTAGGGTCTTCCAGGAAACCCTCAGACAGGTCAAATAATGACAATTTTTCTGGGAGTGAGGCTTTGAAAGAGCTCCACACTTGTTCTGCTCTCACTGGACGCTACCGGACTATTTGTTTTCACTGTGAATATGGGCTGTTATTTTTGAGTGCTACCACAGAGCTAAAGAGAGAGGGATGAGACTAACACATGTTAAAACACCACAAAGCTTACTTTTATTACTGAGATTCAGTTATTTTTCTTGAACAAACACTCCCACATTGCTGCAAGATTTAGTTTAATTTCTAGAGAGCTGAAAAATTTGATTCCGATGTTTTTTGCCAGTTTTCTTATTGCTTTTATGGAAGAGAGAATTTTCAGAGTTTTACTCCACTATTTTCACTATGTCATCAAGACAGATTTTAAATAAAATGTTATCTTAATATTGACTGTAAATACTGTAAAAAGAAATGCTACTGATGTGAATAATGCTGGGTTGAGAAGACGCTTTTAACAATCAGAAAACACATAAATGATAACATAAATTAGGTTTTTGAAAAATGTAGCCAGTCCCCAAAATGGTTTCCAGTGATCTTTGCCTCCTGATTTCAAACCTCTGTGTGTTTCCCTTCTCCCCAGCCTGAAGCAAGTTTGGTCTCCATGACCAAGAGAATAATTTGGAGGTGATGGTGTATGACTTCTGAGGCTAGTTCACAAAAGACATTACCACTCTCATCTTGGTTTCTTGGATAGCTTATTCTTGGGAAAGCCAGCTGGTATGTTGTGAGGCCACTACCTGTCTGTCAGTTTGTCCTATGGTAGTGGCTTGTGTGTTGCTATGATGCTGGAAGCTATGCCACTGATATTTCAAATGCCAGAAGGGTCACCCACGGGAGACAGTTTTCAGCGAAGCTTCCAGACTAAGACAGACTAGGAAGAAAGGGCTGACAATTTCCTTCTGAAGATCCACCAGTGAGAATCCTATCGGTAACAACAGAATATTGTTTGATATAGTGCTGGAAGATGAGCCCCCTAGGCTGGAAGACACTCAAAGTACACAGTGACCGCAACAATGAACTCAAGCATACCAACAATCATGAAGATGGCACAGGAAAGGGCAACATTTTGTTTTGTTTTACTAGAGGTCAGCATGAGCCAGAACCAACTCAACAGCAGCTAACAATAACAGGTTGTAAGAACACTCAATACCTATGGAGAGGCCCACGTGGAACTCAAGTATTCTGTCAACCAGCACTAACTTGCCAGCTATATGAGTGAGCCACCTTCCAGGTAAATCCTCCAGCTCCACTCAAGAGTTCCTATGACTGTAATCCTAGCCAACATCTGACTGAAACTTATGATGGGCCTTTAGCCAGATCTGTCCAGTTAAAATGCTCCCAAATTCTTGACTTATAGAAACTGTGAGATAACAAATGTTTATTGATTTAAATCACTGAGTTTTGGGATAATGTATTTCTTAGCAATTGATTATTAATACAGAGAGCAATTGAAAATATTTCCATTCAAGGAAGCAAAAATCCTTAAGAAGAAATTGAAATTAAAAAAAAAAAAAACCTCCAGAAAATACCAGCCCCAGATGGTGGTAGGGGCTCTTTCACACCTATCAGACTCTTAAGATTATGTTCAGAGCACAAAAGATGATTGAAAATGTTCCCTATTCATTTTCTGAAAATGGGATAACTCCATTACTAAGATCTTAAAGTGAGAAAGCGAATGAAAATCATAACCTCACTGGTGAATATAGATGTAAAGATTCCAAAAAATCCTACCAACAAAAGGATTCTAGCAGGGTGATATTTTCCAGGAATGCTTTATAAATCTATAAAGCTACAATAATTCAGACCTGAGGTGCTGGCATTAGAATACATATATATTAATGGAATAAAATTTTAAGAACTCAGAAACAGACCACATTAATCTGACAACCAGTTATGAAATTGTCCTTTCCATACTTAGTTGAAGTACCATTTGTCTATATTATATACATATATGATGTAATAATGTATACGGTATGCTGTATGCCGTCGAGTTGCTATTTCACATTAAATATACATATTGTACATGTATGTGACTTACATTAAAGCATATATGACAAAGAGAAAATATCTTTAATCTAAAAATAGATCTCGCCCATAAATCAGAAAACAAGTATTCCAGTTTATAAAAGGATATTAACAGGAAATTTAGAGAAGAAGAAATTCAAATGCCAAAAAAATAAGACAAAAAGTACAATTTTGCTCATAATAAATAAACTGCAAGTTAAAACAACATGAATTCACACCTATTTTCTAAAAAATTGCCAAAGCTTTCAAAAAATGACAGTAGCCAGTATTGGGTTAGTTTGAGAAAAAAAGATGAATATAACTAACAAACTTTCTGGAGATTATTTAGCCAGAATACTGACCCAGAAATTTTACTTATTGCTTGAAATATGAATGTTTTAGGTTATTATTGTTTATTTGTTTTTCTTTATATATATTATTTTTAGCAAAAGAAAATGTAAAAATATCTTACAAATTTTGTTTGTTCTTTCAGCTAGGAGGAAGTGGCTGGATTGTTGCGTAGAAGTACAAGGAAATACCATTTTTCCTTATTAAAAATCCAAGAGCTAACTTTGGTGTTAATTTGCCTCACCACATTTGGAAGTTGCTACATACCGGCAAATAGCGGACCACTTGGCAAACCAGATCAGGTGCCACAAAGTCTCCAGTGAATAGCCAAATAATGTCTGTCAAGATGTTGACCAGCCCTGTGAAAGAGTCTAACCAAAACATAGAGTGATTAATTTCAGTTTCATTCAAAATTGCAGCTCTGTCGCACAGTGGAAATGAATTCCTGGGAGAAACTGTTCCTGATTTATTGGAATTCTATTATGGATACTAAGGAAATGGATAGATGGATGGATCCTGGCTGAAAGCAGAGAATACCAGAAAAATGTTAACCTGTGTTTTACTGACTATGCAAAGTCATTTGTCTGTGTGGATCATCACAAATTATGGATAACATTGAGAAGAATGGGAATTCCAGAACACTTAATTGTGCTCATGAGGAACCTGTACATAATCAAGAGGCAGTTGTTCAAACAGAACAAGGGGATATTGTGTGGTTTAAAGTCAGGAAAGGTGTACATCAGGGTTCTATCCTTTCACCATATCTATTCAATCTGTATGCTGAGCAAATAATCTGAGAAGCTGGACTTAGACGAAGAAGAATGGGGCATCAGGATAGGAGGAAGACTCATTAACAACCTGTGTTATGCAGATGACACAACCGTACTTGCTGACAGTGAAGAGGACTTGAAGCACTTAACTGATGAAGATCAAAGACCACAGCCTTCAGTGTGTATTACACCTCAACATAAAGAAAACAAAAATTCTCACAACTGGATCAGTAAACAACATCTTAATAAACGAGAAAAGATTGAAGTTGTCAAGGATTTCATTTTACTTGGCTCCACAATCAACACCCATGGAAGCAGCAGTCAAGAAATCAAAAGACTCATTGCATTGAGCAAATCTGCTGCAAAAGACCTTTTTAAAGTGTTGAAAAGCAAAGATGTCACTTTGAAGACTAAGGTGCACCTGACCCAACCCATGGCATTTTCAGTCAAATGTTATGCATGTGAAAGCTGGACAATGAATGAGGAAGATCAAAGAAGAATTGACACCTTTGCATTGTGATGTTGGCAAAGAATATTGACTATACCATGGATTGCCAGAAGAATGAACACATCTACCTTGGAAGAAGTACAACCAGGTTTCTCCTTAGAAGCAAGGATGGCAAAACTATGTCTTACATACTTTGGACATGTTGTCAGGAGGGATCTGTCCCTGGAGAAGGACATCATGCTTGGTAAAGTAGAGGGTCAGCGAAAAAGAGGAAGATCTTCAACGAGATGGATTGACACAGTGGCTGCAACAACGAGCTCAAGCATAGCAATGATTGGGAGCATGGTGCAGGACCGGGCATTGTTTTGTTCTGTAGTACATGGGGTCGCTATGAGTCGGAATCAACTCAACAGCACCTAACAACAACAACAACTGAGGAAAAGTAAGGCAAGGCAAGAATCCCTTGACTTTTACCACTCAGATGTAACCACCTAGGAAGGATTTCAATACTGACTGAGAGGAAATCATACCAATCAAATAGGCACATTTCAAGTAGTAGAAAAGGAGTTTCAAGGGCATCAGACCAGTATTAAAGCAAGGACTGTTTGAGGATCAATAAAGGACAAAAATGAGAAAAGCAAAGTGTTTACTTTGGGAGGAGTTCCTGCGTAGTGTAAATGGTTAACTCGCTTGGCTATTAACCAAAAAGTTGGCGGTTGGAGACCACCCAGCGGCACCTCTGAAGAAAGCCTGGGAATCTATGTTCAAAAACTCAGCCATTGAAAACCCTGTGGAGTACAGTTCTACTCTGACACACATGAAGTTGCCATGAGTTCTTTTTTTACCTTTGGAAAGTCCCCTAAGATTCCCCTTCCTGCCTTCATTTTTTCTTTGTTTTACAATTTGTGCCTGTTATTATCTCCCCATCCCCCAATTTCAGCCCCCAGTTTCCTCCATTTGTTTCCCCTTTTCCCTTTCAACTTCTACCTTGGAAAAAATCAAGTGAATAATTTATCAACTAACATAGATAGTTAAACTGCAGAGGAACTGAAGTCAAGGTCTGAGGCCAAGATCAGGGGCTTAGTATTCCTATGAGGAGGTCATTTCACTCAATTCTGTAGTTACAGACTATATAGCAAGGAAGGCAAACATGCCATATGTGTATAACGCTCCTTTCACCCTTCCACTGCAGACATCACTAATCAATCACGTGATATAGAATCTTTCTCAAAGCAGTGTTGTAGTCAGTCTCAGCCAACTGATCAGAGAGGAGCCACAAGATGAATCACATGTGTCATCTCTGCCCTACTTAGCCATGAAATGGACTTTATATACAAGTGTGGATTTAATAACACAAAACTTATAATTTACAGGTCTGGTGATGGTGAGTAAATATTTGTATGTTAGCACATAAAACAATAGAGTATGTACTACTGTCTCCAAAGCAGTGTTTCTAGGGATTCCACAAAAACAGGGGCAAATTGGTAGTGATTGTAAAGGAATTGAGGGAAAGATGCTAGTCACTATGAGTTTACAAGTCTGGAATCCAAGGGAACTACTCCAGAAATCTATGTCCATGTTTGTCTTTTTGTCCAATGGAACGTAACAAATGGATGCTATAAATACGAGCGAATATCCCTCCTTGAGGAGAAGATGAAAAAGCTGCAAGAATACCTCTGAACATTCTACAGTGCTTCTAAACTGGGTGAGGAGAATATGCTATATCAGAAAGAAGAAAGGTTTGATGCGGTTAGTGGAATCAAAATAGCATCTATGAACTGGTGAATAAAGAAGTTAGGGAAGAAGAGATGGGAAAACAGCTGTGGGCTCCTGGAATTATTCCACAGGTTTGAGGAGAAACTCCTATGGGGAGCATAGTTGACTGGCAGCCCTAGCTGAGCGAACAATGACGGTCTGCTTCCATCAGGCTGCTCCCAAACAATGACTGAGCACAGTGTGGTACTAGTGCTGACCCATTCCTGTCTGACTCTAATGGGCAATTATTGCTCTGGGCACCCTATTGATCTGGCTAAGGTTTTCTCAGAACTGCACTGTGATCTGAGATTCTTCCTACCCCATTTTTCTTTCTTTTCTTTAACAGGGTTGGAATTGTCTCATGGGTTGAAGGCTCTGCCTACTTCTGCTTCCTCCCCTTTGACCCTTCACAGGGGCACCAGGGTGGCTCTAGAGAATAGGTGGTAAAATGGGCTTTAGGGGCTGGCTCACTCACCAAGTCATTGGCAAGAAGAGCCTTGTTGTGAGTGGTATGCGAGGCACGGCCAGTACCTGGCACAAGGTGACTTCCCAATTGCTAAGGATTTCACCCTTGTTGATCTGGAAAAACGTTTGGTTGGAGATAAACACCCTAGCTGGTAGGTTGATTCGGGCAATTGAGAGATGTGAGGGGAATAGCAGAGAAAAAATGAGAAATGCAGGATCATTAACAGATAAAGGCTAAGTGTGACAGCCAGGTCTCCTTGGTAGATTACAAGGCAGTCCTCCTCTCCTCTAGTGGGAGAGGGGACATAGCTGAGAAGCAAACTTAGGACCTAATAGTTGGGTCCCAGACCTCCATAGACATTTAAATACTCAGCCAAGACACATCTGTTATACTAAGGTCAGGGTTCTGGTTAGGGAAACTTGGAACCCCCAAACATGGGGTGAGGACATTTGGGTGACTATCCCCATTGATTTTGGATCTGCAAGACTCCTGAAACTTCAGAGCTGGCAGAGGCAGCCCACCCCTCTGAAGTAAGAGCTAGCACTTAAATGTGGGCAAGACATGCAGAAGTCTCCCCGCAACAAGGCCTCAGGAGCCGCCCTTACCTTCTTTCCTGGCTGCCAGGAGTATAACAACACAAATAAATATCAGCATAGGCTGGCTGGGGACATTCTGAGTCTGCTAATGGAAGAAAGAGTTTATACCCCAAAGGAAATGCAAGAATTAGTCAGCATGTACCTCCAAGAGCTGCATGAGTACACCTGGGTTTTGGATGGACAGGACTGGAACATAAGACTGTATAAGAATTCATCAAATTGGGGTCATTTTCTACAGACATGAGATATAACACCCTATCTAGGACCCTAGGACACAGGGCAAACTCTCTGTTAGGATGGCTCTTAGAAGCCTGGAGGAAGTGATGTCATTCATAAGCAAGATGGAAATGCCTTCATTGCTCAGATAGAGACTGGAGAAAAGAATAAAAAGGCTGAGGCAAGTGGGCTTGCTGTAATTGATATATTAAGTAAATCCAGAAGACCCACCAGAGAATTATCTTCCATGGCAGGGCTCAGAATACACGTTAATCATTAAAATCATTAGGAATGCACTGCTGAGGCTGGTGACAGCATCATGAAGAAGCTCAGAGGTTGCTCCCCTCTGCAGGCTAGGACAATGGTAGGAGAGGAGGTCACAGAGCTGGGCTTGCAATACTATGACAGGTATAGACTGTAATTATTCCCCTAGTCCTTTACCAAAGGGACCTATGACCATTTATTTACATTACTGTATACTGGGGATAAGAGATTAAGCAGACATTTTGAGGACTATTAGACATAGGATTTGAGTTGACATGATACCCAGAGACCTGAAGTGTCATTATGTCCCCAATATTAGAGTGGGATCTTATGGGCCAGGTAATAAATGGAATTCTGGCTACAGCAGGATAGGTCACTTGGTCCATAGTGGTTCCTAGTGCTTACTTCCCCAGTTCCCGCATGTTTAACTGGGATTGACATACTTGGCAGTTTGGGTAGCCTCATATTGATTTCCCCATCATAGTGGGCAAGGCCAGTGGAAGTCTTCAATTCACCAGTTTGTCCCTGCAGAAACAATGAATCCTGGAGAATGACTGTAGACTACTATAAGCTCTAACAAATAGTAGCCGCAATTATAGCTACAGTGCTGGATGTAGTATCTTTGCTAGAGCAGATTGATAAGGCTTTAGGTACATGGTATGCAGGCATTGATTTGGCAAGGATGTTCTTAAATAATGTTATCAGGAGAGAGTATCAGAAACAGTTTGCATTCACATGGAACAGACATTAATATTCACTTACAGTTTTGCCCCAAGGCCATGTTAACTCTCCTACCCTCTGTCATAATAAGGTCTGAAGAGACCCGGACCATCTGGACACTCTGCAGAACATCCTGTTAATCTATTACATCAATGACATCATGCTGTGAGCAGGACAAGCTAGAGATTGCTAGTACATTGGAGGGCTTGGTAAGAGATAAGCACTCTAGAGGGTAGAAAATAAACCCTATGATGAGTCAGGGATCTGCCACATCAGTCAAGTTTTTAGGGGTCCAGGAGTGAATGACTGCCAGAATATTCTCTCCCAAGTAAAATATAAATTGCTGGGTCTTATTTTCCCCAACAAAAAAGGAACATAGCACATGGTAAGCCTCTTTGGGTTCTAGAGACAACATGTTCTGTATCTAAGAATATTGTTTTGGCCCATATACTGTATGACATGGAAGGTTGGCAGCTTTGACTGAACCTAGAGAAGGAAAGGGCTCTGTAGGATGCCTGGGCTGCAGTATAAGCACCCTGATACTAAGGACTTAAGATCTGGCAGACCATGTGGTGTTGGAGATAACAGTGGGAAAATACATAGCTTGGAGTTTATGGAAGCCCCAGTGGGAGAATCAGAATCCAGGCTCCTGGGGTTCTGGAGCAATGCTGTGTCATGCCATCTGCAGTGCAAACTTATACACCTTTTGAGAAACTGTTCCTAGGATGTTTATGAGCCCTGATAGTGGAATGCCTGACAATGGGGCACCAAATAACCATTATATCTAGGATTTCCTTTTATGTGTGGATTCCGTCAGACACACTAAGTCATAAGGTAGTAAGACAGGCCCAGTAGAGTCTATTGTAAGATGGAAATGGTACATCTTAGAGTAGTACCAGATTGGCAGGAGTAAGCTGTATGGGTAGGTAGCCCACATCCACCATGTCATCTACCAGAGTTGTACCAGTTCCCCTCCCTGAGCTGATATTTATGGCTATATAGGGCTTTCTCTATGATCAGGTGAAAAGGAGTATTATGAATTGAATTGTGTCCCCTCAAAAAGATATGAAGTCCTTACCCATGTACCTGTGAATGTGACCTTGTTTGGAAATAGGGTCTTTGACAATGTAATCAGTTAACACAAGGTCATACCAGAGTAGAAAGAATCCTAAACCCATCTGAATGGCACCTTTATAAAAGAGAGAAGAGACACAGAGGAGATAGAGGAGAAGACCACTACATAAAGATACATCTACCTGCAAGGAATGCCTGGGGCTACCAGAAGCTGGGCGAGACAAGAAAGGATTTTCCTCTAGAGCCTTCAAAGAGAACATAGCCCTGCCGACACCCTGAATTCAGACTACTAGCCTCTAGAACTGCAAGAGAATAAATTTCTGTTGTTTAAAACTGTCTACTTTGTGGTAAAAGTATTAAAAAGCAAAGGTCACCTTGAAGACTAAGGTGCACCTGATCCAAGCCATGGTATTTTCATTGCCTCATATGCATGGGAAAGCCGGACAATGAATAAGGAAGACCGAAGAATTGATGATTTCGAATTGTGGTGTTGGCAAAGAATGTTGAATATAACATGGACTGCCAGAAGAATGAACAAATCTGTCTTGGAAGAAGTACAACCAGGATGCTCCTTAGAAGCAAGGATGGTGAGACTTTGTCTCACATACTTTGGATATGTTATCAGGAGGGATCTATCCCTGGAGAAGGACATCATGCTTGGTAAAGTAGAGGGTCAGAGAAAAAGAGGAAGACCCTTAATGAGATGGATTGGCACAGTATATGCAACAATGGCCTCAAGCGTAACAACGATTGTGAAGATGGCACAGGAAAGGGCAGTGTTTTGTTCTGTTGTACACAGGGTTGCTATGAGTTGGAACCAACTCGATGGCACCTAAGAACAACAAAAACAATTTTGTGATACTTTGTTATTACAGCTCTAGGAAACTAATACAAGGAGATAAAAAGCCCAGTCTTGGGAGTGGGCGCAATGTGTGAAGATTTTCGAATCACACATTACTACCCACCAAAAAGCATCTACTACAGAAAAAATACTGAACAACCAAATAGACAAAATGATTTGGCCAGTTGACATTATCTAGACTTCATCATTGGCCACCCAGAACTTGCAAAATGGGCACATGAATGGTATGGCCACAGTAGCAGAGAGGGAGACTAAGCATTGACCAGTTTTATGGAGTACCACTTATAATAGCCAATCTAGCTACTGCTGTCTTTAATGTCCAATGTGGCAGCCATGGAGGCCGAGGCTGAGCTACCAGTATGGTACTATTTCTTGAGACCAAACGGTTACTTTGTGACAAATTGACTACACTGGTTTCCTTCTATCCTGGAAGGGCCGACTATTTATTCTTCCAGTGATATATCTATTCTGGGTATGAGTTTGCCTTTTCTTCCCTCTGAGCCATAGCCAGTGCCACTAACCTCTCTCTAGAGGCTTAAAGATTTCCTAACAGGCATGGAATCCCACACAACATAGTATGTGATCAGGGAACCCACTTCATAGTGAAGGGGGTGTAGGATAAGGCCCATGATCATAGGCTCCACTGTGTATCACATACTGCACTATCCCGAAGCAGCTGGCCCCCTAGAGCACTGGGATGGTCTACTGAAGTCACAGATGAAGTGCCAGCTTGTGTGATCATAGGCTCCACTGTGTGTATCACGTACTGAACTATCCAGAAGCAGTGGCCCCCTAGAGCACTGGGATGGTCTGCTGAAGTCACAGATGAAGTGCCAGCTTGGAGGCAATACTCTGTAAGGATGAGATCCCTTCCTTCAAAATGCAGTACATGCATTAAATCAGAGACCAATTTATGGTCCTGTGTCCCCATTAGGAAGTGTAGATGGGTCTGGAAACCAAGGGGTAGAAGCAGGAGGAACCTCACTTACCATCACTCCCAAGACCCGCTGGGGGACTTTCTGCTTCCTGAGCTGTACCTCTGTGCTTTACAGGTTGGAGGTCTTGGTCTCCAAATGAAGTACACTGCTGCCAGGGAACATAGTAAGGATCCTGTTAAACTAAAAGCTATGGTTTCCACTCTGAACTTCTTGTGTCCAGGGACTAGTAGTTAAGAACAGGAGTCACCATCTTGGCAGGGGTAACTGGCCATGATCATCAGGAGGCAAGGCTGCATTTATACCATGAGAGGAAGGAGGAATATGGGCAGAACACAACTTTATTTGTAAGTCACTCTCAAGTTATAACTGACTGCAGATAATTAGTGGATGAGGCCAACGATGCTGAGCCCTCAGTATAGGGTTGTGCAGATTATTAATGCAGTAGGATGTCCTGTCCCAGCCATGGGGAAGGGTAAGTGGGAGCTGTCCAAAGACAAGGCTAATGTCAACTCTGTCCTGGATGGAGTACAAATGGACTACACCCTGTGATAAATTATTTAGCTTAAAATTCCAGTCATGCTTCTGTTTAGAGTCACTTTATGGGAGAGAGTTTGTGCTTTCTGTTCAATCTCACTCAGACAGAGAATTGGGAGGCGGAACCCAACACAATGTTTAAAGAGTATGCATTTGGCTGAGTTCAGTCTCTCGGAAAACTGAACAGCTGAGCAACAAAAGAAACTCCAACTTTGAGGATGAAGCTAGGACACTCACAATTCCATTTCCAATGGTTTGTTTATATTGTTTCTTCTGCTAATGAAGAATAGTAAAAGTTGAATATCACACTATCATTTGGTTGATTACTTTTGTGAATACTGGAAAATGAGGTTTATTAATGTCAGAACAGAGGGATCCAGGTGCCTTGAGTAGGGCATTACACATAGGAGGGCCCAGCTCATAATTGTTAAATGAATAGTCACTGAGGTTTGAATTAGATGCCTTTTTTAAAATTTTTATTTTTACAGACTTGTAATTATAATCTTACAAGAAGTTGCAAAAATAATACAGAGAAGTTCAGTGACCCTATTACCCAGCTTCCCCAATGAGGACCTCTTACATAACTATAGTTAGGTTCAATGTTTAATTTGCATTTCCTCTCCTTGCAACAGCCTTCTTCCTTTATCAGCCTATTGAATACTTATTTACCTTTCAATATCTAGCAAACACACCTTCTTCTCCAACAACCTATCCTTGACCATTCTGTCAGACAAAAGAGTTTGTGGCCCTCCCAGTGTTATGACTATCTGTCTGTCTCTACCTTTTTGTCTCTTTATAGGTAACAATAGACAAGTGAGTGCTTCCAGTGCTGCATTCATTTGTTGAAATATCTCAGTTGGTATTCTGCCAATTTCTGGGGCCTAGTATTTTGCCAATGCCTTCAGTGCAGCTTGGGCTTCTTCCTTTGGTACCATTGTTTTTGATCATATGCTACCTCCTGAAATGGTTGAACATTGATCAGTTCTTTTTGGTACAGTGACTCTGGTTTTCTATCTCCAGGTCTTCTCACATTTCATTATAATACTTTACTTTGTCTTCTTGAGGTGCCCTTTGAAATCTTTGGTTCAGCTCTTTTACTTCATCATTTCCTGAAGCGCTGGAAGTGCTCACTCACTTATGCCAAGAAATTTGGAAGACAGCTACCTGGTCAACTGACTGGAAGAGATCCATATTTGTGCCCATTCCAAAGAAAGGTGATCCAATAGAATCTGGAAATTATCGAACAATATCATTAACATCACACACAAGTAAAATTTTGCAGAAGGTCATTCAAAAGCAATTGCAGCAATATATGGACAGGGAACTGCCAGAACTTCAAGCCAGATTCAGAGGAGGACGTGGAACAAGGGATATCACTGCTGATGTCAGATAGGTCTTGGCTGAAAGCAGAGAATACCAGAAAGATTTTTACCTGTGTCTTATTGACTATGCAAAGGCATTTAACTGTGTGGGTTATAACAAATTATGGATAACACTGTGAAGAATGGGAATTCCAGAACACTTAATTGTCCCCATGAGGAACCTGTACATAGATCAAAAGGCCATCATTTGAACAGAACAAGGGGATACTGAGTGTTTTAAAATCAGGAAAGGTGTGCATCTGGTTGTATTCTTTCACCATATTTATTATATCTGTATGCTGAGCAAATAATCTGAGAAGGTGGACTATATGAGAAGAAGGCAGCATCAGGATTGGAGGAAGATTCATTAACAATCTGTGTTATGCAGATGACACAACCTTGCTTGCTGAAAGTGAAGAGGACTTGAAGCACTTACTGATAAAGATCAAAGACCACAGTCTTCAGTATGGATTACACCTCAACATAAAGAAAAAAAATCCTCACAACTGGACCAATAAGCAACATCATGATAAATGGAGAAAATATTCAAGTTGTCAAGGATTTCATTTTCTTGGATCCACAATCAACACCCATGGAAAGCAGCAGTCAAGAAATTGAATGACATATTGCATTGGGCAAAATTGCTGCAAAACACTTCTTTAAAGTGTTAAAAAGCAAAGATGTCACTTCAAGGACAAAGGTACGCCTGACCCAGGCCATGGTAGTTTCAATTGCCTCATATGCATGTGAAAGCTGGACAATGAATAAGGAAGACTGAAGAAGAATTGATGCCTTTGAATTATGGTGTTGGTGAAGAATATTTGTTGGTGAACAAATCTGTCTTGGAAGAAGTACTGCCAGAATGCTTCTTAGAAGCAAGGATGGCGAGACTTTGTTTCAAGTACTTTGGACATGTTATTAGGAGGGACTAGTCCCTAGAGAAGCACATCATGCTTGGTAAAGTAGACCGTCAGCAAAAAAAAAAAGAAGACTCTCAATGAGATGGATTGACACAGTGGCTGCAACAATGGGCTCCAGCATAACAACAATTTTAAGGATGGCACAGGACTGGGCAGTGTTCCTTTCTGTTGTACACAGGGTTGCTATGAATTGGAACTGACTGGACAGCACCTAACAACAACAACATGTCACAACGATCAGAGTCATTGGTAATCACATGGGAACTACAACAAAAATGTTAAGTGCTTGGAGAAGTGAAATCCCATGGTAGTCCTGGGCAGTCAGAGAAGTTGTTACTGACAGGGTCAAACCTGAGCAGGAACTTGAGAGTTCTGGATTAAAAAGGAGTTTTATGAAGCTTTTCCTGGAAGGAATAAACTATACGAATGAGTGGAAGGGACACTGTAGTTACTTGGATACAGTATTCTCTTTTGGTTTACTAATTACTTGTGGAAAAACAAACACCTAAATTTATGCTTCTCTAGATCTAAGTGGCTATATAAACAATTGTAGTGCATTCTGGTAAAATTTCCTTTTTCTCTGGAGCACAATCTTAAATAAGCCTATTTCTGGGAGTATACTGTCAATGGAAATGTGCCACAGCATTAGTTATTTGCTATTAAGCAAACGATACTCCATCTGATCATAAAAAGCTATTTAGTTACCTAAGTAATTGAGTACATTGCAAATAAGCTGTTTCTAAATGGTGATTAAGGAGCCCTGGTGGTACAGTGGTTAAGCTCTCTGTTGCTTACTGAAAGGTCAGCGGATCCAGCCTCTCTGAGGGAGAAAGAAGTGGCAGTCTGCTTCCAGTAAAGATTACAACTTTGGAAATCCTATGGGGCAGTTCTACTCTGTCCTTTAGGGTCTCTGTGAGTCAGAATCGACATGATGGCAAAGGGTACATGGTAGTTAATGGAACATTGGGAACAAAGTGTACATTTTAAAGGCTCAATCACTTCCATATATTACTGTTGGTTTTTAAAATATGTTCTCTGGAAGATCCTAAGAAACTGTAATACTAAGAAAAGACGAAACAGATGCATTGCAAGCTCTATTATTCCTTTGGGAGTTTCTTGCAAACATGAATGTGGGTTCTGAGTTGGAGCACAAATATGAGTAGGGTGGGGAGAAGTCAAGAATGAGATGATGCCTGAGCTGGTTTGGGAACACACACCTCTGACTCATATAAGAGATGGGAGCAGAAATAGCCAGGCTCTCCAGCACAACTAGATGGTGCCCGGCTGCCACCACTGACTGCTCGGACAGGGATCACAATAGAGGGTCCCGGCTAGAGCTGGAGAAAAATGTAGAACAAAACTCTAACTCACACATGCACACATAAAAAGGCCAGACTTATTGGTCTGACAGGGATTGGAGAAACCCCAAGAGTATGGCTCCCGAACACCCTTATAGCTCAGTAATGAAGTCACTCCTGAGGTTCACCCGTCTGCCAAAGATTAGACAGACCCATAAAACAAAACGAGACTAAGTAAATGAGCACACCAGCTCAGGGACAAGGACAAGAAGGCAGGAGGGGACGGGAAAGCTGGTAATGGGGAACCCAAGGTCGAGAAGGGGAGAGTGTTGATACATTGCAGGATTGGCAATCAATGTCACAAAATAATGTGTATTAATTGTTTAATGAGAAACTAATTTGCTTGTAAACTTTCACCTAAAGCACAGTAAAAATAAATAAATAAATAAATTAAAAGCAGATTTGGCTCTGGCTCAAACAAAAGAAAAGAAATGGCTAGGCTCACCAGAGACTATCCTGCTACCTATGGATATTCAGTTAGGCAGGGTGATTTGCAGAAGAAATGAGAGCATTGGTTAATCTGATAAGGCAGTTAAGAAGATGCAGTTGAGAGAGCTTGTATTTTGAACTGCTTACTGTTCCTTCACCATACTCAGATGTTTAACTCTGCTGTGCCCTTTGATTATTTTGCTTCCTTGGCTTAGGAAGCTCTTTCTGCACCTCTGCCTAAAGAATGTCTCCTAACTCCTCAAGGTTTAGTTCAAGGTTACCTCATTTATGAAGACTTTTTGACTACTGAGATTGGCTTGATTATTCCCTTCTCTGTGCCTCTCCCTACCATTCTATCCTTATACCTGCCTTAGTTTCCCAGGGCTGCTGTACCGAAGTACCACAAAGTGGGTGGCTTCAAAGAACAGAAATTTGTTTTCTCATACTTCTGGAGTCTGGGGGTCGGAGATCAGGGTGTCAGCCATGCTGATTTCTTCTGAGGCTTTGAGAGAGAATCTGTTCCATGCCTCTCTAACAGCTTCTGTAGCTCTAGGTGTTCCTTGGCTTGCAGCTGCAGTATCCCATGGCCTGTCTCTCTGTGTCTCTTCTCTTCTTTTATAAGGAAACTGTTCAAACTGGATTAGGACTCATACTACTCTAGTATGACCTCATGTTAACTTAATTGATATCATCTTCAAAACTCTATTTCCAAGTAAAGAAATGTTCACAGGTACCAGGGGTTAGGACTTCAGCATATCTTTTTGGGAGACATAATTCAATCTATCACAGCACCTATGAATCATTAATGCATTTCTTTTTCTCCCTCTCTCCTTCCACTATACCACGGGAGGACAGAGATTATTTTTTATTCACCCTCACATCTCCAGGCCCTAGCATTGTCTTATTACAATGGTGAATTTTCATTAAATGAATTAATCTAGTATTACTGCTGCTGCTGATTGACTCATTGCAGTAGAGATGGTTTCACAGAGCAGATTGAGCCCCATTAACCATCTCTTTCATCTTTCAATTATGATAATGATCACAGAATCAAGATGGAGGAGCATGATTGGATGTTTTGGTTCCCAAGTAAATTTCTAAAAGGGCCCCCTGGATTCTAAGATCTCTGCTAGATTGTAAGCTCCTGATAGGCAATGGCTGTGCCTTACTCATGTTTTTATTCTCAGCCCTTTTCATAGTGCCTAGAAAGATGCTCAGCGCTTGCTGGAAAAAGGAGGAAATACTGGTCAACTAAACAAATTTGCAAACTTCTTGAAAATGCAAAGTCCGCCATTGTAGAAATCACTCCTGCATAGAAGGCAAATTGAGGCACCATTCCCTAGATTTCTGCTTGCGTGCTCTCAATTGCTGTTTGTGCTTTCCCATGCAGCTGAGCCACATGAATAATGACAGCCCGCTGAGTAACTCTTTTTTGGCAAGTGTGTAGCAGCTGGAAATTTTGTCACACTGGATAAGGTAGATATTAAATACAAACATAGTTTTTCTGGAGACTTTGACATTTCTAATAATGTAAGATCTTTTTAGCTCCATCTGTGCTGTTAAAATAAGAGGCACTCTGGCTTTACTCAAGGGACACTGTGGGGAAAAATTCCAACTGTGAATCTTCAGAATAATCACTGCTCCAATTCGTCTCAATGTCTTTAGTATCATTGTTTATTTATTTATTTATTTTACAGTGCTTTAAATGAAAGTTTACAGTTCAGTCAGTTTCTCATACAAAAATTTATACACACATTGCTATGTGACCCTAGCTGCTCCCAAGTAATGTGACAGCACACTTCTCCTTTCCACCCCAAATTTCCCATGTCCATTCAACCAGCTCCTGTCCGTTTTTGCCTTCTCATTTTGCCTCTGGACAGGAGCCGCCCATTTACTGTCATGTATCTACTTGAGCTAAGAAGCACTCTCTTCACAGATATAATTTTATGTCCCATAGTCCAGTCTAATCTTTGTCTGAAGCGTTGTCTTTGGGAATAATTTCAGTTCTGGGCTAACAGAGAGTCAGGGGACCATGTCTTCCGGTGTCCTTCCAGTATCAGTCAGACCATTAAGCCTGGTCTTTTTACTTGAATTTGAGTTCTGCACCCCACTTTTCTCCTGCTCCATCAGGGGCTTTCTGTTGTATTCCCTGTCAGGGTGGCCATTGGTGGTAGCCAGACACCATCTAGTTCTTCTGGTCTCAGGCTGATGCAGTCTCTGGTTTATGTGGCCCTTTCTGTCTCTTGGGCTAATATTTTCCTTATGTCTTTGGTGTTCTTCATTCTCCTTTGCTCCAGCTGGGTTGGGACCAATTGACATCTTAGATGGCCACTCACTAGCTTTCAAGACCCCAGACCCCACTCACCAAAGTGGGATGGAGAACATTTTCTTAATAAAATTTGTTATGCCAATTGACCTAGATGTCCCCTGAAACCATGGTCTCCAGACCTCTGCCCTTACTACTCTGTCCCTTGAAGTGTTTGGTTGTATTCAGGAAACTTCTTAGCTTTTGGTTTAGTCCAGTTGTGCTGACTTCCGCTGTATTGTGTGTTGTCCTTCCCTTCACCTAAGGTAATTCTTATCTACTATCTACTTGGTGAAAACCCCTCTCCCTCCCTCCCCACCTTCGTGACCATCAAAGAATGTTTTCTTCTGTGTTTAAACCATTTCTTGAGTTCTTATAAAGTGGTCTCATGCAATTTTGTCCTTTTGTGACTGATTAATTTCACTCAGCATAATGCCTTCCAGATTCATCCATGTTATGAGGTGTTTCACAGATTCATCGTTGTTCTTTATCATTGGGTAGTATTACATTGAGTGAATATACCGTAATTTGTTTATCCACTCGTCCATTAATGGGCACCCAGGTTGTTTTGCTAATGTGAACGGTGCTGCAATGAACATGAGTGTGTATATGTCTATTTGTGTGAGAGCTCTTCTTTGTCTAGGATATATTCCAAGGAGTGGGATTGCTGGATGGTATGGTACTTCTATTTCTAGCTTTTAAAGGAAGTGCCAAATTGATTTCCAAAGTGGTTCCACCATTTTACATTCCCACCAGCAGTACATAAGTGTTTCAGTCTCTCCATGACCTCTCCAACATTTATTATCTTGTGTTTTTTAGATTAACACTAGCCTTGTTGGGGTGAGATGGTATCTCATTGTTGTTTTGGATTGCATTTCTCTAATGGCTAATGATCATGGGCATTTCCTCATGTGTCTGTTAGCGCCTGAATGTCTTCCTTGGTGAAATGCCTGTTCATATCCTTTGTCTCTTTTTTAATTGAGTTATTTGTCTTTTTGTTGTTGAGGTTTTGCAGTATCTTGTAGATTTTAGAGATTAGACACTGATAAGATTTGTCGTAGGCAAAAATTTTTTCCCAGGCTGTAGGTTGCCTTTTTCCTCTTTTGGTGAAGTCTTTGTGCATGGTGTGAAGTATAGGTCTTGTTTCTTTTTTTTGTGGCTGGATATCCAGTTATGCCAGTACCGTTTGTTAAAGAGACTGTCTTTAAAATCTCAATTAATGGACTTTGGGCCTTTGTGAAATATCAGCTGCTCACAAGTGGATGAATTTATGTCTGGATTCTCAATTCTGTTCCATTGGTCTATGTATCTGTTGTTGT
>NW_004444073.1:3450428-3481610 GCF_000243295.1 Trichechus manatus latirostris
TCTGTAATTTTCTTTTTTGTGGTATGTTTACCTGGTTTTGGTATCAGGATTATGCTGGCTTCATAGAATGAGTTTGGGAGTATGCCATCTTTTTCTATGCTCTGAAATACCCTTAGTAGTAGTGGTGTTAACTCTTCTCTGAAAGTTTGGTAGAATTCTCCAGTGAAAGCATCAGGGCCAGGGATTTTTTTTGTTGGGAATTTTTAAATTACCTTTTCAAACTGTTTGTTATAGGTTTATTTAATTGTTCTACTTCATTTTGTGTTGGTTTAGATAGGTAGTGTGTTTCTAGAAATTTTTCCATTTCCTCTAGGTTTTCAAATTTGTTAGAGTACAATATTTTATAATATTCTGTTATGATTCTTTTAATTTCAGTTGGGTCCATTGCGATATTGCTCATCTCATTTCTTATTTGAGTTATTTACTTCCTCTCCTGTTTTTCTTTTGTCAGTTTGGCCAATGGTTTATCAATTTTGTTGATCTTTTCAAAGAACCAGCTTTCGGTCTTGTTAAATCTTTCAATTGTTTTTCTATTTCATTTAATTTGCTCTAATTTTTATTATTTGCTTTCTTCTGCCGCTTGAGGGCCTCTTTTGCTGCTCTCATTCTATTTGTTCGAGCTGTAGGGTTAATGTTTTGATTTTGGCCCTTTCTTCTTTTTGAATGTGTGTGTTTATTGCTATAAATTGACCTCTGAGCACTGCTTTTACTGTGTCCCAAAAGTTCTGGTAGGATGTGTTTTCATTCTTATTTGATTCTGTGAATTTCTATATTCCATCCTTAATTTCTTCTATAACCCAGTAGTTTTTGAGCAAGGTGTTCAGTTTCCATATGTTTGATTTTTTTCCTTACTTTTTCTATTATTGATTTCCACTTTTATGGCTTTATGGTCAGAAAAGGTGCTTTGTGATATTTCAATGCTTTGGATTCTGTTAAGGTTTGCTTTATGGCCTAATATGTGGTCTATTCTGGAGAATATTCCATGTGTGTTGGAAAAGAAAGTCTACTTGGCTGCTTTTGGGTGGAGTGTTGTGTATATGACTATGAGATCAAGTTGGTTGATTGTGGCACTTAGATCTTCTGTATTTTTATTGACCCGCTTTCTGGATGTTCTGTCCTTCACCGAAAGTTGTTTATTGAAGTCTCCTACTATTATTGTGGAGCTGTTCATCTCTCTTTTCAATGCTTTTCGAGTTTGTTTTATGTATTTTGGAGCCCTGTCATTGGGTGAGTAAATATTTATTATAGTTATGTCCTCCTGGTGTATTGACACTTTAATCATTATGTAGTGTCCTTCCTTATCCTTTGTGGGGGATTTTTCTTTAAAGTCTATTTTGTCAGAGATTAATATTGCCACCCCTGCTATTTTTTTATTGTTGTTTCCTTGATATGTTTTTTTCCATCCTTTGAGTTTTAGTTTGTTTGTGTCTTTAAGTAAGGTGTGTCTCTTGTAAGCAGCATATAGACAGATCATGATTTTTTTATCCATTCTGCCACTGTCTATCTCTTTATTGGTGCATTTAGTCTATTGTCATTCAGTGTTATTATTGGTAAGTATGTGTTTAGTGCTGTTATTTTGATGTCTTTTTTTTTGTGTTGTTGACAGTTCTTTGTTCCACTTAATTTTCTGTGCTGAGTCATTTTTCTTTATGTATTTCCTTTTCATCTTTTTCATTGTTGTTGATTTTGTATTTGCTGAGTATGTTTTTCTTGTTTTTTATTTTGATGTGTAGGACTGTTAGTTTCCTTTGTGGTTACCGTAATATTAACCCTATGGTTACCTTAATATTTACCCCTATTTTTCTAAGTTTAAACCAACTTTTTATTTCTTTATATCGCCTTGACTATCTCTTCACATGAAAGATCTATGACTATAGTTTGTAGTCCCTCTTTTTTGTTTGAATGATGTCATCTTTTACATATTGACGTCTCTGTTTCCCTATTTTCAGCGTTTTAGCTTTGATTTATTTTTGTGACTTCTCTATCTGGGTTTATATCTGGTTGCTCTGTCTTCTGTTCCAGTCTTGGATTGTTATCTGATGTTATTGATTTTTAACCAGAGGACTCCTTTTAGCATTTCTTGTAATTTTAGTTTGGTTTTTGCAAATTCCCTAAACTTCTGTTTATCTGGAAATGCCCTAATTTCACCATCATATTTGAGAGACAGTTTTGCTGAATATGTAATATTGGCTGACAATGTTTTTCCTTCAAGGCTTTATATATGTCATCCCATTGCCTTCTTGACTGCATGATTTCTGCTGAGTAGTAGGAGCTTAGTCTTATTGATTCTCCTCTGTAGAAGACTTTTTGTTTATCCCTAGCTGGTCTTAAAATCCTCTCTTTATCTTTGGTTTTAGCAGGTTTGATTATAATATGTCTTGGTGGCTTTCTTTTGCGATCTAACTTGTGTGGGGTTCAATGAGCATCTTGGATAGATATCTTCTCATCTTTCACGATATCTGGGAAGTTTTCTGCCAATAAATCTTCAACAATTCTCTCTGTATTTTCTGTTATCTCCCCGGTCTGGTACTCCAATCACTCATAGGTTATTCCTCTTGATAGAGTCTCACATAATTTTTAGGGTTTTTTCATTTTTAAAAAATTCTTTTAACTGATTTTTCCTAAAATAGGTTGGTGTCAAGTGCTTTATCCTCAATCTCACTAATTCTGACTTCCATTGCCTCAATTCTGCTCCTATGATTTTCTATTGAGTTGTCTAATTCTGAAATTTTATTGTTAATCTTCTGGATTTCTGTTTGCTGTCTCTCTATGGATTCTTGCAGCCTATTAAATTTGTCATTGTGCTCCTCTATAATCTTCTTAAGTTCCCTTATTGCTTTGTCTCTGTGTTCCTTGGCTTGTTTTGCGTTTTTGCCTGATCTCCTTTCTGATCCCTTGAAGAGCTGTTTTTTAATCTTTTGAATTCTACCTTCGGTAATTCCAAGAAGTTCTCTTCCTCCAGAAGATCTCTTGATTCTTTGTTTTGGGAGCTTGCTGAAGGCATCATGGTCTGCTTCTTTATGTGACTTGGTATTGACTGTTGTCTCCAAGCCATCAGTAAGTTATTACATTTATTTATTTTATGCTTGCTTACTCTGTCCTAGCTTCTTGTTTTGTTTTGTTTTGATATGCCCAAATAGGCTGCTCGTGTGAGCTAGTTTGATATGGGAGCCTTTGAAGCTTTAACATCCTGTCAACAGGTGGTTAGATCTGTTACTAGGTATGTGAGCCCAGGAGTCCATTTACTTTTCTTGTATGGATTCAGCTCAGGTGTCCAGATAGTTGGTCACCAAGTATGTGGTGCAGGCTCTCACCTACAGTTCTAGAAGGGTAGTGGTGATTGGAGTAGGCACAGGTATCTGGCTGCAGTAGGGGGTCACGTGCTGAGCAAGGCAGGGGCTGATAGCTGTCCCGAGTGTCTGGGAGGAAAGTGTGTCTCTGTTCCCTAGAGTGTGCAGGTGAGTGGATTTTGAGCCAGACTATGAGCACCCAATACTGTTGGCTGTAAGGAATGGGACACACCACTTAGTCTTGAACCCCTGTTGTACATGGCTAGGTGGCGTGGATGAAGCCACCAGTCCTCAGGCCCCTGATGTGGGTAGGTGAGGACCCTGTTTAATGGGCAGAGCAGTGTCAAATGTCACGAACTTGCCACTCCACCATATAGCTGATATAGTGAAGTTAGGCTTCAGGTATATACCCTGTTGTACTGTGCTAATGAGGGCCTATGCTGTTGAAATGGGCCCACACAGGTCTATGCAGGTGTAAAAGGCATTCAAAGTCTGTGGACCTCTTATGCCTGTGTCTAGGCAAAGGAGCTGTGCCCGCCCTGAGTTCCCAGCTTAGGGGAGCTGGCAGATTATTTTTTCCCTGTTTGTTAATTTGTTTCCTCTCCAAGGCTGGGAGAATGGCTCAAGGTGCATGACAGGTCCTACTTCTGGCCCAGGGGAAGTGGCAATCAATCAGCTATGGCTGAAGCTGGCCTGGGACCAGTGTAGAGCAAGGAGGGAGCAGGTAAATGGGAGAGAGTTTCTTCCCAAATAGGGTGTTTTTTGATCCACACGGTAGGTTAAATCCATGTACTTATCTTTTGCCGATTGAGTGCCACTTTTCACTGGCTCTGGAGGCCTGAGCAGACTCCACCGCTCAGTCTTTCCTGATGTGGAAAACTCATCCCAAACACCACTGCTTGCCTCACAGTGCACACCAGCCGATCCAGCCCAAAGGGTCTTACCTGGCAACTCTTCACTGCTTCTGAACCGTCTTTCCCTCCCCCTGCCACTCAGTCTGATTCCTCAGTTTTGCCTTTGATGTTCAGGGCTCCTAGGTTGTCATATATAATCTTTTCACTTGTTTTTTTGGGTCTTTGTTGTAAGAGAGACCACCAGAAACATCTGATTACTCCACCATATTGGCCCCGCTTCCCCTGTTTTTTTTTGTTTTTAAAGCAAGAGAGGCAATAATAGTTTGTTTGCTTGAGGTTGCACAGGAAACTATTTTTGATATCCCTAAGGTCCTTCTCACCCTACTTTTCTTTTTTAGCAACGAAGTGCCCGAGGACACTCTAAATGGAACAAGGCTTGAAGACCTTATGTGAAAAATCTGTTTAATGATAAAACTTGCTTTGCCTACTCTGACATCAAGTACTTAACTGGCAATTAAAATTTTTCCTCAAAAAAATAAATTCTAGTGTCTCTAAGTTTTAGGCTCATTTTACAATACTGATATAATCCTGGCACTGTGCCCTTCACCGAGATTAACTACCAGCTGAGCATAATGGCCTGAACTGTCAACATCCAGGCTCTTCATTAATCCCAAGGAAGTGGCCTGAACCTCAGTCATCACTGCTCAATTAGGTAAATAATCATCACATCCATTCTCATTAGAGCACTCTCCTCATAAAAAGCTTTGTTTCTGAGATTTTCAATTAGTCTTAACAAGTCACAAATGCTGCTAGTGTCTCCCTTTTTCCATTAGTCCACTGACCAGATAAAAATCCTGTATCTAATTAAAGACACCCAAGTCCTCCTAAAACTTACTCTCTTTGTATCTGTCATGTGTTGAAAGCCAAAACTCTCATTAAGTGAGGCTGACTTGCCTGCCTGGGTCGTTGATCATTGCTGGGTGATGAAGAGCTCTTGTGCTAATATGTTCAAGCATTGGGTTCAGCAAGAGCAATATTTCTTTGAAATAAGAAAAATAAGACACCAAGTCACTACTCTTTCTCTTTCTCTAGTTTGAGAACGTATTCCTTGATACATGACAGTGTGTGTCATTGTTAATTTTAGGTGTCAACTTGCCTAGACTATGATGCCCTGTGGTTTGATCAAACATTAGGCAAGATGTTGCTGTGAAGGTATTTTGTAGATGTGATTAACATTTTCCAACAGTTAACTTTAAGTAAAGGAAACTGACCTCCATAATGTGATTGTTGTTGTTGTTAGGTGCTGTCGAGTCAGTTCCAACTCATAACGACCCTATATACAACAGAGTGAAACTCTGCCTTGTCCTGCATCATCCTCACAATCATTGTTATGCTTGAGCTCATTGTTGCAGCCACTGTGTCAATCTATCTCCTTGAGGGTCTTCCTCTTTTTCGATGACCCTTTACTTTACCAAGCATGATGTCCTTTTCCAGGGACTGGTCCCTCCTAATAACATGTCCAAAGTATGTGAGATGTAGTCTTGCCATCCTTGCTTCTAAGAAGCATTCTGGTTGTACTTCTTCCAAGACAGATTTGTTCGTTCTTTTGGCAGTCCATGGTATATTCAATATTCTTTCCCAACATCACAATTCAAAGGCATCAGTTCTTCTTTGGTCTTCCTTATTCATTGTTCAGCTTTTGCATGCCGATGAGGCGATTGAAAACACCATGGCTTGGGTCAGGCGCACCTTAGTCTTCAAGGTGACACCTTTGGTTTTCAACATTTTAAAGAGATCTTTTTGCAGCTGATTTGCCCAGTGCAATGCATCTTTTGATTTCTTGACTGCTGCTCCCTTAGGTGTTAATTATGGATCTGAGTAAAATGAAATCCTCAACAACTTCAATCTTTTCTTCGTTTATCATGATGTTGCTTATTGGTCCAGTTGTGAGGATATTTATTTCTTTATGTTGAGGTGTAATCCATACTGAAGGCTGTAGTCTTTGATCTTCATCAGCAAGTGCTTCAAGCCCTCTTCCCTTTCAGGAAGCAAAGTTGTGTCATCTGCACAATGCAGGTTGTTAATAAATCTTCCTCCAATCCTGATGCCTCGTTCTTCTTCATATAGTCCAGCTTCTTGGATTATTTGCTCAGCATACAGATTGAATAGGTATGGTGAAAGGATACAACTCTGACGCACACGTTTCCTAACTTTAAAGCACGCAGTATCCCCTTGTTCTGTTGGAACAACTGCCTCTTGGCCTATGTATAGGTTCCTCATGAGCACAATTAAGTATTCTGTAATTCCTGTTCTTCACAATGTTATCCGTAATTTATTATGATATACACAGTCGAATGCTTTTGCATAGTTGATAAAACACAGGTAAACATCTTTCTGGTATTCTCTGCTTTTAGCCAGGATGCAGCTGACATCATCAGTGATATCCCTGGTTCCACATCATCTTCTAAATCCAGCTTAAATATCTAGCAGTTCCCTGTCGATATACTACTGCAGCTGCTTTTGAATGATCTTCAGCAAAATTTTACTTGTGTGTGATATTAATGATATTGTTTGATAGTTTCCTCATTCGGTTGGATCACCTTTCTTGGAAATAGGCATAAATATGGATCTCTTCCAGTCTGCTGGCCAGGTAGTTGTCTTCCAAATTTCTTGGCATAGATGAGTGAGCACTTCCAGCACTGCATCCGTTTGTTGAAACATCTTAATTAGTATTCCATCAATTCCTGGAGCCTTGTTTTTCACCAATGCTTTCAGTGCAGCTTGTACTTCTTCCCCCAGTACCATTGGTTCTTGATCATATACTGCCTCCTGAAATAGTTGACCATCGAACAATTCTTTTTGGTATAGTGACTCAGTATATTCCTTCCATCTGCTTTTGATGCTTCGCATGTCATTTAATATTTTCCCCGTAGAATCCTTCAGTATTGCAACTTGAGGCTTGAATCTTTTCTTCAGTTCTTTCAGCTTGAGAAATGCAGCGTGTATTCTTCCTTTTTGGTTTTCTATCTCCAGGACTTTGCACATGTCATTATAATACTTTACTTTGTCTTCTCAAGCCGCCCTGTGAAATCTTCTGTTCAGCTCTTTTACTTCATCATTTCTTCCTTTCGCTTTAGCTACTGGATGTTCAAGAGCAAGTTTCAGAGTATCTTCTGACATCCATTTTGGTCGTTTCTTTCTTTCCTGTCTTTTTAATGACCTCTTGCTTTCTTCATGTATGTCCTTGATGTCACTACACAACTTGTCTGTTCTTCGGTCATTAGTGTTTAATGAGTCAAATCTATTCTTGAGATGGTCTCTAAATTCAAGTGGGATATACTCAACATCATACTTTGGCTCTTGTGGACTTGGTCTAATTTTCTTCAGTTTCAACTTGAACTTGCAGATGAGATGAACAACTGATGGTCTGTTCCACAGTCAGCCCCTGGCCTTGTTCTGACTGATGATATTGAGCTTTTTCATCATCTCTTTTCACAGATGTAGTTGATTCGATTTCTGTGTATTCCATCTGTGGAGGTCCAGGTGTATAGTCGCTGTTTATGTTAGCATTTACAGGGAAGGAGTTGTTGGTCTTGCAGAATTCTATTATGCAATCTCTGGCATTGTTTCTATCACCAAGGCCATATTTTCCAACTACCAATCCTTCTTTGTTTCCAGCTTTCACATTCCAATCACCAGTAATTATCAGTGCATCCTGATTGCATATTTTATCAATTTCAGACTACAAAAGTTGGTAAAAATCTTCAATTTCTTCATCTTTGGCCTTAGTGGTTGGTGTGTAAATTTGAATAATAGTCGTATTAACTAGTCTTCCTTGTAGGCTTATGGATATTGTCCTATCACTGACAGTGTTGTATTTCAGGATAGACCCTGAAATGTTGTTTTTGACAATGAATGCAATGCCATTCCTCTTCAAGTTGTCATTCCTGGCATAGTAGACTGTATGATTGTCAGATTAAAAATGGCCAATACCAGTCCATTCAGCTCACTGATGACTAGGATATCAATGTTTATGCATTTCATGTCATTTTTGATGATTTCTAATTTTCCTAGATTCATACTTTGTACATTCCATGTTCTGATTATTAATGGATGTTTGCAGTTGTTTCTTCTCATTTTGAGTCTTGCCACATCAGCAAATGAAGGTCTGGAAAGCTTGACTCCATCCACGTCATTAAGGTGGACTCTATTTTGAGGAGGCAGCTCCATCCCAGTCGTACTTTGAGTGCCTTCCAACCTGAGGGGCTCATCTTCCAGCACTATATCAGACAGTATTTCACTGCTATTCATAAGGTTTTCACTGGTCAATTTTTTCAACATGTAAGCCCCCGCAGTACGACAAACTGACATATGCATGGAGGATAATGTGGTTGGTCCCCACCTAATCAGTTGAAGGCCTTAAGAGCAAAAACTGAGGCTTCCTGGAGGAGGAGGATTCTGCCTCAAGACTGTAACCTGCTGTAATCCTGCTAGAGTTTCCAGCCTCCCACCTGATCTATGGATTTTGCCAACCCCCACAATTGTGTGAGCCAATTTCTTAAAATAAATTTCTATCTATCTATCTATTATCTATCTCTCTATCTGGCATTTATCTCCATTTGTAGTTATCCAAGAGGCCAGTTCTTCAAATGTCTTTTTTTCCCTTTACAGTTCTTACACAAGGAGAGCTGGGTTGTAGCAAGTTGGGAAGGCAGTGTTTGATTGGATGAAGACAGATTTGGTTTTCCTCTCCCTCTCCTGTAGCCAGACACTGGCTTGTACGTAAGGTGATGAGGCAGACACAGGAATATGTCACTGACATTCCTCTTCAAGAAAGAGTTCACTGCCCAGCTGCATGGAATGTGGTTAGCTGGCTTCTGCCACCAGTTAGATTCTTCGGGGCCTGCCTCAAATTTCTAGTTGAGATCACACTATTCCTGGTATGACCATAAGCCAATGCTTGAGCAAGGCCAGGGTACAAAGGCCTAGTTATTTTGACCCAAGGTGGGAATCTTCTAGCAGGCAATCTCTTGTCTGGAGCTCCCCCTTGGGCTTGCACAGACCTTGTCAGGTCAATATCATGCTCCGGTGGTCCTCCAGCCCAATCTTGCTTCTGCTCTTTTCTTTTCACAGGTGTTAACATCCCCTCAAAACTTTTGCATGCCTAATTCTGTCTCATCATCTGCTTCCCAAAAAACTCAACTTACAGCAGAAGGTAAGGCAGGAAGGGACACAAGATCATTTCATTGTCTAGGAATGGTCTTCAGGGATACCTCTGTTGCATAATCTAGAATCTTAGCAAAAATCCTATTTGTTTAAAAAGAAAGCCACTGAGGAAGCTTTCAGGATGCCAGAAACTACTTTTTCTTGACATTACTACTATACTCAGAGTCTATTTCCCATGTAGCCTACATGCCTGCACTTGGACACCATGCTTTTGACTTCTAGTGAAGTCACTGTACGAATCACTGATTCACTCATTGTAGGGATGTTATTGAGGGCATTTGGAGGTCTATATCAAAGCCCTGTATATAAAGCTCCACAGAATTAATTTTCTTGATCTAAGTACCAGGAAACATCTTGCTATGTTTTTTACTTAAGGCTACACTGATTCATACCTGATCAGTGTTGCCCTTAGTGTTGGCTGCTAAGAGGCACAGAATGAAATGACTCAGTTGCAGCAACTTTGTAGTATTTCAAAGTCTAAATTTGGTTCTTTTGTTCTCTCTGTAATTATGGTTTAGTATTCTCCATGACCCTCCTTTACTTTGTGTTTTTCTGTTTTATCGGATGTGTTCTTAGATGTATAGGCAATGTACGCAGTGGTAAAAAACATGGGTCCTGGAGCCTGACTACAGGGGTTTGAATGCTGGCTCTGCTACTTCATAGCTGTGAAATCTTGGACTTGTAACTAACCACACTTAATCTCAGGTTCTTTTTAAAGTTTGAGTAATAAGAGTACCTGATTTATAGGGCTATTGTGAGGGTTAAATGAGATAATGTATGCAAAATGCTTAGTGAAATTCTTTTCACGTAGACTGTTGGTACATATTATATGCAATGAATGTGGCAGAATGACTAGTCAGGGAGCTGTAGGAATTGGAGAGGAAAAGATGTGTCTCACCATAAGTCCCAGGTTCCTAGTAAATTTACTGGAAGATAGTATTCTAGGAAAAAAAGATTGTGACATAAGAGGTTGAGGTTGAGTCTTTGTTTAAACTAGATGTACTATTCTATTTGCTATAAAGGACACTAGTTAACATAATACATGGATGTCTACTAAGAAAATAATGGTGATTAAATTAACAGGTTGGCTGACAAGTCAATCCTTGAGAGAACAGAACAAAAGAAATATTAGTTGTGTTGAGTGGTTCAGGAATAGAACCACCGTTTGTTAACAGAGATGCTATTTATAGGGCAATTCTTTGTTATGTTAAACTGTCTTTAACTAGCACTGAGGGAAGTTAGGCATCCCTGGCCCCTAATTACTAAATGCCAGAAATGCCTCCTAGTCTTTGTGATAACTGCAATTGTCCCCACCATTTCCAGTGCCCCATGACTGCTTCTAGTTGGGAACCACTGAAGTACAGAAGGACTTTAATCAGTCTAGAGATGGATTGAAAATATAACCTGGCATACCCAGGACAGTACCAGTTTACATCTGTGGCCTTTTCACTCAAGTGTATCCTGGTCTTTACGGCTCCTTAAAATAAAAAAAGTCCATTGCCGTTGAGTCGATTGTGACTCATAGTGACCCTATAGATGGCTAATTCCAGGAGTCGGGCTGATAAAGTACAAGATAAGCCTAGAACATCTTGTTGTGCCAGAAAATAAGGAAGTGCCCGAAGAATGCTGGGAATAGAAGACAACTTGAAAGGCTCTCCCCGGCCAAATCTAGGGCAATTTGAGCATTAGAATGACTAATGATAGTAACAAATTATTATTGTTGTTGTTGTTAGTTGCTGTCGAGTCGATTCTGACTCATGGTGGCCCCATGCGTGCGGAGTAGAACTGCTCCATAGAGTTTGCAAGTCTGTGACCTTTGGAAACAGATCACTAGGCGTGTATTCAGAGGTGCCTGTGGGTGAGTTCAAACCACCAACATTTCAGCTAGTAGTTGAGTGCTTAACCATTTGCACCACCTAGGGACTCCTAGTAACAAATTATAACCTATTAAATAAAATAAGAATCCACAAGCCCATGCTGATATAATTAAATAAATGGGGGAGAAGCGAAAGCTCTTCCTTATAGAAGAAAGCTAACTAATAAATGTCGGAAGTATGAGGAAATTAGAAAGTCATCATTTGGTAACCATCACAGTAATTGATTCAAGCGAGAATCATCAGTGTCAAGGGAAAAGATCAATATAGAAAACTCAGTTCTATTCCTATACGTCAGTGATGAACAATCTGAAAATTAAAAAAAATTCCATTTACAATAGCATCAAAAGAATAAAATACTTAGAAATAAATTTAACCTAGGAAGTGTAAGACTTATACACTGAAAACTACAAAATGTCACTGAAATAAAGAATGCCTAAATAAATGGGAAGACATCTTCTGTTTATGTCTTGGAAGCCCTAATGTTGTTAAATGGCAGTACTCCCCAAAATAATCTATGCAGTCAATGCAATCCCTATCAAAATCTCAAATGCCTCCCCTCCACATCCCCCGCCCCCTGCCAAGAAATGAAAAAACTGATTTTAAAATTCAGGTGAAACTGTAACGGACCTCAAATAACCAAAACAATATTGAAAAAGGATAACAAATTTGGAAGGCTATTACTTCCTGATTTCAAAACTTACTACAATGTTACAGCAATCAAAACAATGTGGTACTAACATAAGGATAGACATATAGGTCAGTGGATACATCTACGGTTAACGGATTTGTAACAAGGGTATCAAGGCAATTCAATAGAAGAAGGAATAGTGTCTTCAACAAATGATGCAGGGGCAACTGGATATCCACACGCAAAAAGAATGAAGTTGGACCTTTACCTCACACCATATATATAAAAATTGACTCAAAATGGATCAAATACCTAAATATAAGATCTAAAATGATACAACTCTTAGAAGAAAACAGAGATAAGTCTTCAGGAGCTTAGATTTGGCAATGGTTTCTCAGATATGATACCAAAAGCACAAGCAACAATAACAACAACAAAAAAGACAATTTGAACTTCATCACAATGAAACATTTTTGTGTATCAAAGGATACTATCAAGAAAGTGAAAAGACAGCCCAAAGAGCAGGAGAAAATATTTAGGAACCATATATCTGATAAAAGCTTAACATCCAAAATGTATAAAGAACACCAGAACTCAACAACAAAAAGGCAAACACCCAATAAAAAAATGTACAAAGGACTCAAACAAGACATTTCTCCAAAGATAATACATAAATGGCCAAAAAGCACATGAAAAGATGCCTGACACAATTAGCCATTAAATTCAACCCAAACCCAAACCCACAGCAGTTGAGGCAATTCTGACTCAGAGACCCTATGGAACAGAGTACAACTGCCCCCCAGTGTTTCTCAGGCTTTAAATCTTTGGAAGTGACTGCCACATCTTTCTCAAGCAGAAAGGCTTGTGGATTCAAACTGCTGACCTTCTGGTTAGTAGCTGAGTGATGTAATCACTGTGCCACCAGGGCTCCTCAATCAGCCATTAGGGGAATGTAAGCCAAAACCACAGAGAGAAACTACTTCATACCCACTAGAATGGCTATAATTAAAAAACTATGGAAAATAACAAGTGTTGGTGAGGATGTAAAGAAATATATTAGAACCCTCATATATTGCTGGGAGGAATGTAAAATGGTGCAACCACAGTGGAAAACAGTTTGGTGGTTCCTCAATAAATTAAACATAGAATTACATATGATCCAGCGATACCACTCCTGGGTATATACCCTAAAGAACTGAGAACAGGTGCTCAGACAAAAGCTTGTACACAGATGTTCACAGCAGCACTATTCATAATGGCACAAAGGTGGAAAGAACTCAGATATCCATCCACTGATGAAAGGATTAAAAAAAAAAATCTAGTATATCCAGACTGTGGAGGAATATTATTTAGTCGTAAATGGAATGAAATACTGATACATACTAAAACATGGATGAACTTTGAAAACATTATGCTAAGTGAAATGAGCCGGACAAATAAAATCACATATTGTATGATTCCATTTATACGAAATATTCAGAGTCGGAAAATCCATAGACGCTAGAAGCAGATTAGTGGTTGCCAAGGGCTGGGGAAAGGAAGGAGTGGGGTGTGACTGCTTAGTGAATACAAGATTGCCTTTCGGGATAATGAAAATATTCTGGCACTAGATAGTGGTGATGTTTGGAAAACACAGTAAATGTACTAAACATCGCTAATGGTAAAATTTATATTATGTGTATTTTACCACAATAAAAAAAAAAAAAATCTATGTACCTAGAAGAATAGAAAAGAATTATCAGTGGATGCTAAGAGTAGTGGGTTAAAGTCTGAGGAGTAACAGGATAGTTATGAAGTCTTAAATGCTTATTAATTGTAAAGGGAAAATAGTATCTTCACAGTGGAGAAATCTGTCAGTAACATCTCCAGTAATGTAATAAACTGACATCCTGTGCCCACTGATGTTATATACTAAGAGAATCACATCATCACTTTTGTGGTATGTCTGCTGAAAGTGCATAACTTGAATCTAATCAGGAGGAAATATCACATAAACTCAAATGGAAGGACATTCCACAAAATAAAATGTGATTTTCAAAAGTGTTGATGTCCTGACAAAAACAGAGGAACTGTTTCAGATCAAAGAAGACTAAAGTATGACAACTCAATACAATACACAATCCAGAATTTTCTTTTGCTGTAAAGAATGTTCTTGAGACAATTGGTGAAAATGAAACAGATATACAGGTTAGATAGTAGTACATATGCCAGACGGATGGAATGATAAAGCAAACGTGGAAAATGTTAATATTTGGGGAATATATGTAACAGGTACATGGGATAATTTGTGCTATTCTCGCAGATTTTCTGTAATCCCTACATTACGTCAAAACAAGAAGCTAACAATGAAATGTATCCTGGCTGGGGAGACACAGGATGTGGCTGCTGAACCTACAGGGGCAGAGCTGGCAGGATATGATGACGAGGAACCCTGTACCGTACCTTGCATACGAGCAACATGCTGGACAAGGAGTGATGCTATATTAGGAAGTGAGTTTTTATAATTTTTTTTGGTGAAAGTTTCTTATCATTCTGACCAGTATAGTCCATCCTGGCAACGCACAATGAAATTTAAGTGCTTATTATTTGCTCAGAAGAGAGATTTGGCTGGCAGTGCTGATAGCTTTTCCTTACGGCCCAACAGACACTGCAGCTTCACACTCTGGGGTGGTGGGGAGGTCTAGGACCCAGAAATATAGACAGCATTTAAAAAAAAAGTCACAAACGCTCGCACATGGGCACCTACCATGTGCACGGCACTGTTCTAAGCACTTTATATCTAAGAAGTAGTTTAATCTTCATTACCGTTTTATGAGGTAGATGCTAGTATTATAAGCCCCATTTTACAGATGAAGAAGCTGAGGCATAGAGAGGGTAATTTGCCCAGCTGTTAGTCTGTAGAGGAGCTGCGATTTGAAACGTGGCAGTCTAGTTCCAGAGCACAGGCTCTATGTTAACCACTATACTATTCTGCCTCTTAAGGGACTGTGAGCCATGAAACTATTCCTTCGAGACTGTTTGTATAACTCAAGCTGAGGATTCCAAGATTAGAGTCCTTTAGAAGGGTCTGAGTTACTGCACCATATACTGCGGCAGAAGTGAGTTGTCTGTGTTGAGGAGACATCAGAAGGTAGGAGCAGTTATGCAGAGCCGATTAGCAGGGCCAAATTGCTATAGGATTTTGGTCAAAAGCTGGGTCATAGAATAGCAGAGTGAGAGGAAGCAGTGCACAGCCTAGTGGGTGATTGATTGAGGCAGAAATTGGGGGATCAGTCTGGGTATAAGAGAACTGGCCAGACTTCAGAGCTAGAATTCACACACAGGACACTGGATTTCTTTCTGTAGAAAAGACTTGTTTGTTCCGAAATGTCTTGTAAAGCTATATCCTCATCTTTGCAGGTGGCACTCACCTTTCCCCAAAAAATGATTCTCTGACTCTGATCCTTGTCATTAAGGAGACTGGGGACAAACATTGGTTGACTACCTCTGTGCCAGGCACTGTGCTAGGCAGTTAATCTTTGCCATTTTATTTAATGCAGTGTTGTGAATTGAGTAGGGATCAAGAGGCAGTCATTTGAACAGAACAAGGGGGTACTGTGTGATTTAAAATCAGGAAAGGTGTGTGTGTCAGAGTTGTATCATTTCACCATACTTATTCAATCTGCATGCCAAGCAAATAATCTGAGAAGCTGGACTAGATGAAGAAGAATGGGGCATCAGGATTGGAGGAAGACTCATTAACAACCTGCAATAAATGCAGATGACACAACCTTCCTTGCTGAAAGCGAAGAGGACTTGAAGCACTTACTGATGAAGATCAAAGACCACAGCCTTCAGTATGAATTACACCTCAACATAAAACAAAAATCTTCACAACTGGACTAATAAACAACATCATGATAAATGGAAAAAACATTAAAATTGTCAAGGATTTCACAATCAACGTGCATGTAAGCAGCAGTCAAGAAATAAAACGACATATTGCATCGGGCAAATTTGCTGTAAAAGACCTCTTTAAAGTGTTAAAAAGTAAAGATGTCACTTTGAGGACTCAGGTGTGCCTCACTCAAACCATGGTATTTTCAGTCGCCTCATATACATGCAAAAGCTGGACAATGAATAAGAAAGACCAAAGAAGAATTGATGCCTTTGAATTATGGTGTTGGTGAAGAATATTGAATATACTATGGACTGCCAGAAGGACAAGCAAATCCGTACAGACAGAATGCTCCTTAGAAGCAAGGATGATGAAACTTCATCTTGTGTACTTTGGACATGTTATCAGGAAGGATAGGTCCCTGGAGAAGGACATCATGCTTGATAACGTAGAGGGTCAGGGAAAAACAGGAAGACCTTCAAGGAGATGGATTGACACAGCGGCTGCAACAACGGGCTCAAACATATCAACAATTGTGAGGATAGTGCAGGACCGGGTAGTGTTTGGTTCCGTTGTACCATAGGGTGGCTATAAGTCAGAGCCAACTGGACGGTACCTAACAACAACAACAAAGGACCATTTAGAGTGTGCAGTCAGCTGTGGGTTCAGTGACTTTGGAGTGTAAATTGGCTTTGATAAAATTCTAATTGAATAAAGTAATTTTAATTGGACAAAAAATTCTAATTAGATTATTCTAATCTGATTAACTCTGCAGGTGCAATGCAACTAGAGATATTCAAAAGAATCACAGAATCCTGAAGAAACAGGAACCATATCTATTACTGAACCAACAAAGAGACCCCTGGCATATAACAGAACCTCAAAGAACAAAGAAGGCCAGGTCAGGCACATTTGTACACATAATCTCTTTAAATCATCGTTAACAATCTGAAGAAAGGCAATGATGCAATTTCTGCCTCTGGTGGTCATTATGAGTCAAAAATTGACTTGACGACACCTGACAACAACAACAAAGCATATAAAGCACATTTCTCAGTGCCAGCCACATAGGAGGCCCCAAACATGTGATAGCTGCTCTGCTTATTTCCCCAAGAGAGAAATGAAGCTCAGAGAGGTTAAGGAATGTGTCAAAGGCCACAGAATTAATAAACAGTAGAGCCAGGATTGAAACCCAGGTGCCTAGTCTCTGCTGCCTATTTTTGTTTGACTTAACAAACTAAGAATGGCTTTTCTATTTTTTAATGTTTGAAAAAAATTGAAAGAAGAAAAATATTTGTGACTCGTGAAAATTGCGTGGAATTCAAATTTCAGTGTCCATAAGTAAAGTGTTATTGGAACAATAAACCAGTTGCCGTCGAGTTGATTCTGATTCATGGTGATCCCACATGTAGAACTGTACTTCACAGATTTTCAAGGGCTGATTTTTTGTAAGTAGGTCACCAGGCCTTTCTTCTGAGGTGTTTCTGGGTTCACTTGTACCTCCAACCTTTCAGTTCGCAGCTGAACACTTTAACCATTTGCACTACCCAAAAAGAAAAAAGAAAAAAACCGACTCATCATAGTGGTTAAGAGCTTGGCTTCTAACCAAAAGGTTGGCAGTTTGAATCCACCAGCCGCTCCTTGGAAACCCATGGGGCAGTTCTACTCTGTCCTACAGGGTCGCTATGAGTTGCAATACTCAGGGACTCCTTAATTGGAATAGCCATAGCTATTTTTCACATATTACCCATGACTGCTTTCATGCTGCAAGGACAGAGTTAGGTAGTTGTAACAGAGATTGTATGGCCTGCAAATCCTAACATATTTACTATCTGGACCTTTACAGGAAAAGTTGCCCGATCCCTGTTCTAGGCCCCAGATCTCTGCTCTATTCACTATACCCTAATGCTGGTGGATCCAGATTGGTTGTGACATTGCCAAATTTTCCAGCATTCTTGGGGAATCATTAAATTGCCATGGAGGTTGCATGGACGTGCTCCCTGCTGGTTTAAATAGGCTGTGTTTTGAAGGCGCCAGATGGGAACAGATTCCTTTCTTTCATCTTATCAAAAATCCAATCTCTCTCTCTTTCATGTTCAAAAAGATGTGATTAATTAGGACACAAAGGGGGAAGAAGAACAAGCCATGCTATTGGGCTGGGCGGGCAGTTTGAGCTGGTGTCCTTCCCACCTCTAAAAGGTTACTGAACCGGACCTTGTCTAATAGGAGTCTGTGTGTGCATACGCTTTAAAGTCGGAGAGCTGTGTTAATACCTGGTTCTCCATTTACTAACTGTATGACTTTGAGCAAGTTAAACTTCCCTCAGTCTCAGTTTCCACATGTACAAAATAGGAATAATGAGAGTACCTATCTGTCTGGGTAATTTGGAGGATTAAATTGAGAGAACACAAGTAAAGTTCTTTGCAGTGAACTGGCTCAGTAAGCATTAAGTAAATACTAGCTATTATTCATTCATTCTTTCTTTCCTTTTTTTCTGCCTACTGTTCAGCAGGGAGTAGTGGTGTAGTGGTTAAGTGTTACAGCTGCTAACCAAAATGTTGGCAGTTTGAATCCACCAGGCGCTCCTTGGAAACTCTACGGGGCAGTTCTACTCTGTCCTATAAGGTCGCTATGAGTCAGAATCGACTCGATGGCAACAAGTTTGAGTTTTTTTGGTTCAGCAGGGAAGAAACTAAGTCTCTGATCCTAGTTAAGGTACTCTGGAAGTTGTTTTAAAAACATATATATATATATATATTTAAAGTAACACATGCACACAATACGTAATCTGACTAGTATAAATAATAAAAATAAGAGTCTCACGAAACAACATGTACAGGAATGTTCAAGGCAGCACTATTCACAATAGCCCTACACTGGAAACCACCCAAATGCTCGTCACTGTAGAGAACTCAGTTGTGGTGTATTCACGTGATGGACCACCAGTCAATAAAGAGGGTGCACAGTCTACAATTACACGCAACCATGTCGAGAAGGCCATCACAGACGCACTGCTGAGCAAAAGAAGGCTGATACAAAAGGAGTATGTACTATATAATTTCATTTATATAAAGTATAAAATCAGGAGAATTTCCTGTCCTTGGTGGGGGTGAGGGGTAGTGACTGGAAGTTGGCAGGAGGGAGCTTTGGGGAAGCTGGTGATTCTCTGTTTCTTGATCTGGGTGCTAGTTTCACAGGCATATTTAGTTTGTGAAAATTCTTTGGGCTGACACTTCTGATATGTGTACAAGATTAGACTCCATATTTTAGTAATTTTTTTAAAAAACCCTAAAAATGAGAAACGTACCTTCCTTCTACTCATGACCCCTAGTCACTCTGTATGCTTCCTCAGAAGCAAACAGTGTTCACTTCAAACATAGACTATCCAGAGATAGTCACAGAATGCACGAGAACATGTGTCCCTGAGTATATTGTGTGTATTTCTTCTTCTTTCCTTAGAGCAGGTTTGGGTGAGCCTAACCCTATGTCTGGTTGACGACCTGTCACAATTGGGCAGAGGCTCAGGAGAAGAGGAACAGGGAGAACAGGGGAGACAAGGAGGAGCCCTGACGCCGGATGAGCCCCTGGCACCTGGTAGGAGCTCAACTAACATTCAATGAACTGTTAAAGTGAATTTAGGGGCTTCAAGATGGCTGGGCCTTCTTCCTAGTGATATCCTTGAACCCAGATGAAGGGTCCCTATAACCCCTCTGTATCTGAAACTCTGGGTGTCCTTTTGGGCAGCTGTGGTCCCCAAGCCCAGTCTCTGTGGGAATTGGGCCTTATGTTCACGATGAGCATTTAGATGATTTTGTCATTTAAAACAACATCCATCTTCTCTGTGAAAACATTTTCTCATCTTGAAGCTATGACATTGTCTGACACTATGGAATATTTGAAACCAGGGCCACCATGAAAAACCTAGGAAGGACATCTTTTATTCCTCCTTCTCTTTCCACGTGGGGACTCTCTCATGTATTGTTAGTAATGTCAACAACCCCAAATGTTATTCTACAAGGCCTAATACAAGTTTCATTCCCTCTATGAAGTCCCTACCATGTCTCCCTGGAAGACTATGGTTTGCATCGCCTTACTTAAACCAGTTGCTGTTGAGTCAATTCCAGTTCCTGGCCACCCCATATGTGTCAGAGTACAATTGTGCTCCACAGGGTTTTCAATGGCTGATTTTTCAGAAGTAAATTGTTAGAGCTTTCTTCTGAGGTGCCTCTGGGTGAACTCAAACTTCCAACTTCTGGTTAGCAGCTCAACGTGTTAACAGATTGCATCACCCAGGGATTCCCACTTCATTTAGTGCTTCTTCTAATGCTCATCAGTCAGTAAATATTGATAGCTGTCTACTTGGCTTCAGCTACAATGCCATGTGCTAGGACTACAAGGAAGGACACCCCATTCCTGTCCTCGGCTTGCTTACATTCTAGGGTCAAACAAAGACATGTAAAGTAATTAAATATATCGTTGCATGATATTTGCACAAAGGAGGGGCAATTAATCAAATCTTCTAGGATAGGAACCAAGGGGACAGGGCAGGTTTGCAGGGCTTTGCTAGACAGACCTGGATGAAAGAAGGGTACCCCAGGCAGAGAGAGCAGTACAACAAAGACATGGAAGTATGAAACATACGTTATCATTTACTAATCATTTAATATGTAATTTCATTATTTACTAGTCTTTCTAGTAAATTCTTCGGGCTGACACTTCTGATATATGTACAGGATTAGACTTCATAATTTAATAAATTAAAAAAAAAAAAAACCTAAAAATGAGAAAGATACCTTCCTTCCTCTCGTGACCCCTAGTAACCTTGTCTCCTTCCTCAGAAGCAAATACTGTTCATGTCAAACATAGACTATCCAGAGATAGTCATGGAATGCACGAGAACATGTGTACCTGAGTATATGGTGTTTATTTCTTCTTCTTCTTTCCTTAGAGCAGGTTTGGGTGAGCCTAACTCTGCATCTGGTTGACGACCTGTCACAATTGGGCAGAGGCTCAGGAGAAGAGGACCAAGGAGAGCAGGGGAGACAAGGAGGAGCCCTGATGCTGGACTCATGACTTAGACTTCTCTATCCCCTCTTCCCCTAAATGCTTAGTAAAATTCTGGTCACTCAGATGGGAACAAAAGATTAAGGGGAAACACAGGAAGAATCTTTTCAACAGATTTACTCGAGGGCTTGAGCTTTAAACATTCAATGAGATCCCCTTTTCTTCCTGTAAGATTTTTAAAATGTGAACTTCCCAGAAGACTTGGAATATAAAGAAAGTCTTCCAGGGAGATGAAATTAAACTTTAATTCTACCAGTTACTATAATCAAGGACAAACTGTGATTAGCATTTTGTCTCCTCTGCACTTTTTGTCCTGTTCAGCACTCACCCCGGAGGGCCCCAGGCGTGGCTGTCAAGAGGAGGTAAATTATTTTGATTATAACTGGTCCTGGCCTGCCAGAGTCGCTAGCTGAATCCCTTGTTTGCCATTTAATTGCTCTAGGTCCTTAGGCAAGTTATTTAGACACCTTGGATCTTAGTTGCTACCTTTAAAATTGAAATAAGTATACTTGCTTTGTCAAAATTAAATATAAGTAAACTTCCAATTATAGAGCTTTCCATCCTTCCTTCTCCCCATTCCTTTCCTATCCTCCTTCCCTGTCTCTTTGAACACTTTTAGGAAGAGAGTTTTGGAAAGAGAGAGTCTAGGTAGGGGACAGAGTCTTAGAGGAAATAAAACCACATTGCTCCTTAGAAGGGAGGACGGTGAAACTTAGTCTTGCTTACTTTGGACACATCATCAAGAAAGACCAATCGCTAGAACAAGACATCAGGTATGGTAAAGTAGAGGGTCAGGAAAAACCAGAGAAACCCTCAGTGAGATGGCTTGACACAATAGCCACAACAATGGGCTGAAACATATCAAAGATCTTGAAGATGGTGCAAGACTAGGCAACGTTTTGTTCTGTTATACATAAGGTCGCCATGAGTCAGAACCAACTCGATGGCAACTAACAACAACAACAAAGAAGACAAAGAACTGAATGAAGAGATTCTAAGCTCATCGAGACTTTGGGCGAGATGGATGTATGGGTAGAAAGGAATTTAATATATTTTGTTGTGTTTCCTGCAAATGTTCATACCCTCTGTCCTTCCGAGAAACTAAATTTGGAGACTGGGCTGATGTTTCTTTGTGTACAACAACAGACTGAGATGGGTCACAAGAGGACTCAGCTTTGTTTGGGATGCACAAGTTATGGAGAAAGGACTGAGCAAGAGTTATCTGGAAAAAGAGAAGATTCAGGCGGAAAAGTGCCTGTCTCATTCTCTCTCAACGGCTTGTCGCCTGGGAGAAGGATTAGACCTCATACCAATACTGGGCTGGGCTCAGGGTTTTTTTCTCAGTAATACCCAAGTAGCTGGCCTTAGGAGGAGACAATTAGCCCATCACTGCTGTTGTTGTTAGCTGCCGTGGAGTTGGCCCCCAACTCATGGTGACCCTATGCACGGTGGAAGGAAGCTCTGCCTGGTCTTGCACAATCCTCATCAGTTGCAGATCAGACAGTGTCCTGCTGTGATCCATAGAGTTTTCTTTGGCTGGTTTTCGGAAGTAGACTGGCAGGCCGTTCTTCTTAATCCATCTTAGTCTGGAAACTCCACTGAAACCTGTTCAGTATCATAGCAACACCCAAGCCTCCACTGACAGATGGGTAATGGCTGCAAATGAGGTGCATTTGTAGGGAACTGAACTTGGCTCTCCTGCATGGAAGGTGAGAATTCATTCTATCAGTGAATCACCAATATTCCCATACCCCGTTGATTAAGCAAAGATTGTCAGTCCATTTGTCAGGGGGAGACGGATGCAAGGACTAGTGCTATGACTGCCAGATCTGACTGTGTGTGATTCTGTACTGACTCACCAGGATCTTCCGCTGTGCACCCACCCTACTCCAAGCAGGAGATTCCCTGCACTTCTGCAAGGCTTCTCTCACTACCTCCTCCCTTACCTCACCCCATCAAAACTTAAATAGCTCTTGGTTGTAAACAAATCTAACTGATGAACCAATTCTTCAAGGCTAATGACTAAAACCATTTACCTTTTCAACAGCATTTTTATTTTAATGGGCCATCAAACATTTGCCCAGGAGTGACTCTGTAATGAAGGGATTCCAGGCAGTGTGAAATGCAGAGAGGAACAGAATGGGCTGGCAGCTTGCCCAAGGTCACACAGCAAGGTGGTGGCAGAGCTGTGACTAAAGCCCAGATGCCCCAACTTCCAGTCTCATGCTCTGGCCCCTGCTGGTGGCTGCCTCCTGTTTGGGTGCCCTGGACGCTTCTCAGGCTGTGGTGGGGACAGCAGTGCCTGTCCAGGGTAAAAGGAGGCTGTGATGATGAGACCTGAAACAAGCCTCTCTCACTGCCAGAACCCGGCATGAAGAATAGCAGCAGTGAGGATGCTTGATCAATAGATATTATGCGAATGCCTAGAGCAATAACATTCCTCTCGATTACCAGCCTAACAGTCCCAGTAAAGATCATGCCGTGATTCTGACGGTTTTATTTTTCCCGGTTGGTCAGACTGAAATCAGGGTCTGACTGATGCCTATATGAAAAGCATAAAAGGTACATGCCTGGCAGAGGCCCAATTCCTTTTCCTCTGAATTAGAGGCCCTTGCTCCATGAGCTGGCAAGAACCCTGCCTCCATGCACGTCAATGATGTCCCCTGGCTAAGAGCCTCACCAGCAGAAATGTGCAGTAAACCCGCCTGGAGCTGTGAGGAGCCTCATTTGTAATGAGGTCGAGATAGAAAGGAAGCAGTGAGGCAGTGATGCCCAGGTACCCAGATCCCTTCCTTGGATCCTCAGCTTTACCCCTCCCCCACACCTGTCACCCTAGCTAAGGGATTCTGGATGTGAGTATTCACTACATTTTTGTTTGTAGTTGTACAAGGAAAATAACTTTATTAATTATCTAGAATTGAAATTAATTGCTGTTATGAACACCTGCTCTGCTAGGTGTCAAAATGTAATTGCAGACAATTAAGTGTTTGATCTTCTCCTGTCTCTGGAGTGGTGTTTATGTTCTAGAAAGCTTCCATGGTATCAAGTAGCGTGTGAGTGAGTGTGTGTGTGGAAGACAGAGAGAGAGAGAGAGGGAGACTGTGTGAGGTGCCTGGTCCTTGGTGCCATCTTTTATCTTTACGGCATCTGCTGAAATGGCACCAACCCTATCTTGTCTATGGTTTTCATCTCACGCAGATCAAAGTGGTGCCTACCTTATCCAATTGCAGAGTCTCGTTAAACCACAAAGGCACTGTTCTTGGTTGCTTAGAAGACATTTCTCTGATCCCTGGGCAAGGCTGCAGGTGCAGAGACTGAATGTGGCTGTTTTAGGCTCTCTTCCGAGACATCGACACAAGACATTTCTTGTCACAGTCAGGGCTGGGTGGAGTGGGGAACCAGTACCTTATTCATGGTGCCTTCCTGGACTTTCTCATGAGAAAGTGGGAGGGGGCAGAGAGTAGGTCTCAGAGCCCCTGCTTTTGCATTTCTCTGCCCTGTGGCTCTTCACCATATTCCCTTCAGGGTTTGCCCTGGGGAAGGGCAGGGTTCACCTCTCTTCCTCAGCAAAGCCCTGATGTCTCAGCTCTTGGCTCCGCCTGACTCTCCTCACCCTTTCCCATTCTTGGATCCATATAGCCTGGGTTTTTGTATTTTCTTCCAAATCTCTTGAAACTCAAAAGCTAAGAAATAGACTATTTTGGTTTCCATGTTCCCTCAATTAGCCTTCACTGGGGGTAGTAGAAGCTATGATGTAGCTTCAATCAGCCTTCATGATGAAGTTGTGCAAATGGGGGTTTCTGAAGTGATGAAAGTGCTAAGGGGGGTAGGGCACATTGGTTTTCCAGTGGTTAAGAAACCAAAATATTATACTGCTGCGTGAAAACTTATTTTTCTTTGCAGTCTTTCTTACCTAGTGTTCCATGAGAAAATGAAGCCCTATGGAAAATGTCTAGAGTTTTCACTTTCTCCATTTTCCCAAGGTTGGCACATAGGCAACATGGATGTGTGGGAAAAATTGATTCATTATTATCAATGGATGCTTTAGGAAAGAGGAACTCAAAAGTGTGGTCTGAGGAGGTCTGGGGTGCCTGAGACCCTCTCAGGGAATCTATCAGGCAAAAACTATTGTCATAATACTCAGACTTTCTTTGCTTTCCTCACTCTCATTCTCTCCTGAGTGTACAGGGGTGTCTTCCAAAGGCTACCTGATGTGTGAGGAGACAGCAGATTAAATTCGGAAGCAGGAATTAGAATATATCCTTGAAGAGATTTGCAAAAAGTAGTTAGTTTTTTTTTTTCTGAAATATGGTTCTTTTTCATAAAATCATGTTATTTATGTTAATATGTATGGAGGTATTATTGATATTTTAAAATGAATTAGTAATAATATCTCCGCTATACTTTTTAATATAGTGAGTTTTGAGAGATGTATTCTACATATGGAAAAGCCTTTGGGACCCTCAGTAGTTTTTAGGAGTGTAAAAGGATTCTGAAAAGAAAATGTTTGAAACTTATAGTATTAGGGCTTAGAGAAGGGTTGTAGGAGTAACGGGAGGTACAAGTGTCATTATTTTAGGAACACGATCACTGGAGTCAGAAAGCTTACTTTACTCTTGTCCTCTATTTCCTGCAAGATGACTGTTACCTCCAGAGGCAGGGGTTATACTTGGGAAGTGGAGCTATTTGTTCCTGACCCTGCCCACCATCCTTATGACCCAAAGCCATGCTCCCTGTGTATTTTTTGTTTATTGTTGTAGTTTAAGTGAAAGTTTACATTTCAAGTTAGTTTCTTATACAAAAATTTATGCATATATTGTTATGTGACCCTAACTGCACTCCCTATACTGTGACAGCACACTCCTCTCCACTCCGTATTTCACATATCCATTCAACCAGCTCCTAACCCTCTCTGTCTTCTCTTCTCACCTCCGGACGGACAGAAGCTGCCCGTTTAGTCTCATGTATCTACTTGAGCTAAGAAGCACAGTCTTCATGAGTATCATTTTATGTCCCATAGTCCAGTCTAATCTTTGACTGAAGAGTTGGCCTCAGGAATGGTTTTAGTTTCGGGCTAACACAGAGTCCAGGGGCCATGTCTTCTAGGGTCCCTCCAGTCTCAATCAAGCCATTACGTCTGGTCTTTTTACTAGAATTTGAGTTCTGCACCACACTTTTCTCCTGCTCCATCAGGAACTTTCTGTTGTGTTCCCTGTCAGGGCAGTCATTGGTGGTAGCAGGGAACTATCTAGTTCTTCTGGTCTCAGGCTGATGAAGTCTGTGGTTTATGTGGCCCTTTCTGTCTCTTGAGCTAATACTTTCCTTGTGCCTTTGGTGTTCTTCATTCTTCTTTACTCCAGGTGGTCGGGACCAATTGATGCATCTTAGATGGCTGCTTCCAAGCTTTTAAGGCCCCAGATGCCACTCACCAAAGTAGGATGCAGAACATTTTCTTAATAAACTTTGTTATGCCAATTGACCTAGATGTCCCCTGAAAGCATAGTCCCCAGACCCCCGCCCCTGCTACTCTGTCCCTCGAAGTGTTTGACTGTATTCAGGAAACTTCTTAGCTTTGGTTTAGTCCAGTCGTGCTGACTTCCCCTGTAGTGTGTGCTGTCCTTCCCTTCACCTAAGATAATTCTTGTCTACTATCTAGTTAGTGAATAACACTCTCTCTCCCTCCCTACCCTCATAACCATCAAAGAATGTTTTCTTCTGTGTTTAAACCTTTTCTTGAGTTCTTATAATAGTGATCTTACACAATATTTTTCCTTCTGTGACTGACTAAATTCACTTAGTATAATGCCCTCCAGATTCCTCCATGTTATGTTTCACGGCTTCATCGTTGGTCTTTATTGTTGTATAGTATTCCATTGTTTTTCCATTGTGTGGATATACCATAATTTGTTCATCCATTCATCCTTTGATGGGTGCCTAGGTTGTTGCCATCTTTTTGCTATTGTGAACAGTGTGGCAATGAACATGGGTGTGCATATATCTATTCATGTGACAGCTCTTATTTCTCTAGGATATATTCCAAGGAATGATATAGCTGGATCATATGGTACTTCTATTTCTAGCTTTTTAAGGAAGCGCCAAATCGATTTCCAAAGTGGTTGTACCATTTTACTTTCCCACCAACAGTGTATAAGTGTTCCAGTCTCTCCACAACCTCTCCAGCATCTATTATTTTGTGTTTTTTGGATTAATGCTAGCCTTGTTGGGGTGAGATGCTATCTCATTGTAGTTTTGATCTGCATTTCTTTAATGGCTAATGACCGTGAGCATTTCTTCATGTGTCTGTTAGCTGCCTGAAAATCTTCTTTGGCAAAGTGCCTGTTCATATCCTTTGCTCATTTTTTAATTGGGTTATTTGTCTTTTTGTCGTTGAGATTCTGCAGTATTGTGTAGATTTTAGAGATTAGACGCTGATCGGATTTGTCATAGCCAAAAATTTTTTCCCAGTCTCTAGGTTGTCTTTTGACTCTTTTGGTGAAGACTTTTGATGCGCATAAGTGGTTTGATTTTTAGGAGCTTCCAGTTATCTAGTCTCTTTCTGGTGCTTGTGCATTGTTACTTATGGTTTGTATTCTGTTTATGCCATGTATTAGGGCTCTTAGCATTGTCCCTATTTTTCTTCTATGATCCTCCTGGTCCTACTTCCGGCCCAAGGGACTGAGCAATTGCTGAAGCTGATCCAGGACCCAGTGCAGAGCAGGGAGCGGGGAGGTAAATGGGAGAGAGGTTTTTCCCCAAGGGGGGTGTTTTTGATCCTTGCGGTAGGCCGGATGCAAGTACTTATCTTTTGCCGATCGAGTGCTGCTTCTACTGGTTCTAGATGGCCAAGTAGACTCTCTGCCACTGGGTCTCTCCTGGTGTGGAAAATGCCTCCTGAATGCTGCTGCTTGCCTGCCTCACTGCTCACCCCCGAGCTGATCCAGGCTGAAGGGCTCAAGCTCTTGCAGGGTCAGGTCTGGCAACTCCTCGCTTCTCTCCCTCCCCCTGCCACTCAGTCCAGTTCTTCAACTTTGCCTTTGATGTTCAGGGCTTGTAGGTTGTCATATACAATCAATTCACTTGTTTTTTGGGGGTCTTTGTTGTAAGAGGGATCACTGGAGACATCTGACTACTCCACCATCTTGGCCCCATCTCCTCCACATGTATTTTTATTTTCAGTCACACAACCAGAGGGAATAGGCCCTCTTTCCTGCAGCACTGGCCTAATCATGACATTTTGATGCAGGTGTTTGTCCAACACACCCAACTCTTTGTGTCCCAGACTAAGCACAGCCATTATTTTCCCTTCAAAACTTGTTCTGTCTCATAGTATCTCCATTTATGTCTGTGGCATCACCATCTTCTCTGTTGTTGTCTGCTCCTTCCTATTTACATTTTAGCCGTAGCTCTTAACCACTGTGCCACCAGGGATCCTAGCCCAAGCTTAGCTCTTACATCATAAAGGGTGAAGGGAAGAGGCAATCAAGACAGGGATGAGATTTCGGAACATTTTATATCAGAGCAGTTCTACTCTGTATCACAGGGGCTGCCATGAATCAACTTGATGACCCCCCCTTTTTTTTTAATACTGCTCAGCACAGTGACATAAGTGAGAAACAGCATACATCGGATGTACAACAATTTCATGTATTGGAAATATCAGATAAAGTATTATATAACATTTAAAAATATATTAAAAGAAATGTAGGGAATTGAAAGTTTAATGAGATTTAAAAGTGAGTTTCCGATTGACCAGATATATTTAAAATAGAATGTCTAGACAGAACTTCTGGAAAGAACTTTTAGAAAGAAAGAAAGAAGGAAATAAATTGTAAGTGGAAAATTATGTAATAAATAATATTCAAACTTCAGCAAACATGATAAATGTAAGCTTGAAATCAGACAAAAAGAGAGTTAGTAAACTTGAAGATACATCTAAAGAAATTACCTAAGAGGCAATAGAGAGACGGAGATAAATGAAAGAGAGATTAGGAGACATGGCAAAAAGAATGAGAAGTCTAACAGATGTCTCACTGAGTTCCAGAAGGAGATAATAAAGACACTGGGGGAAGAGACACTAGTTAATGGAGGATGATGGCTATGCATTTTCGACAAGTAATGAAGGATACCATTTCTCAGAGTGAAGAAACTCGACAAATCCTAGAGCAGCCCTGGTTTCAAATATCCCATCCTGTAATCAGACAACATTGCAGCTTCAGAATGAGAAAAATATTTTCACAGAGAAGATGGATATTGTTTTGAATCATAGGCCCCTCGGGGCTCATCATGAACATAAGGCCTAATCCCCACAGAGATTGACCTTGGGGACCAGACCTACCCAAAGGAACACCTGGAGTTTCAAACACAGAGAAGGCGTGTGCCGACTTCATCTGGATTCAAGGACAAAACTGGGAAGAAGGCCCGCCCATCTCGATGCCCATAAATTCATTTGACAGTTCAGTGAATGCTTGTTGAACCCCTGCCAGGAGCCAGGGGGCTCACCCAGCATCGGGGCTCCTCCCTGTCTCCCTTGCTCTCCCTGCTCCTCTTCTCCTGAGGCCTACCACCTGCCTAGCCACTTTGTAGCTGATCGTCGACCAGACACAGAGCTAAGTAGGTACCTCAAAACCTGCTTTCAGGAAAGAAGAAGAAAAAATACACACCTAGAGCATAAACACACAAAATGTTAAAATAAAACAAGAAAGGATATACCAGGCAAATGTTAACCAAAGGAAAGATGTTACATCAATAGAAGATACAACTGTCTTTAAAACAAAAATAATTACTATAGATAAAGAGAACCACACTATATTGAGTAAAGTTTCAATTCTCCAGGAAGATATAAAAATAATTCTTAACCCGTTAGAATAAAGTAAAAAATTAATGAAACTTCAAGGAGAAATAAACATATCCACCATGATAACTGGAGATTTTAGCAAACTATCTTAGTTATTTATACATCAAGTAGTTTAAAAATCAGTAAGTATAGAGGAGAGTTGAATCACAAACTTGACCTAGTGGAAATGTATAAAATAATACTTCTCAAATCTGAAGAACACATATTTTTTTCAAGGGCACATGAGACATTATACAGATTGTCATGCCTTACACCATATGTTTTGAATGCATATGGCATAAGTCATGACAATTTGTATAATGTCATTCAATTCCAAAGCACTTAAAACTTACACCCGATTAAATTAGAAAACAATAACAAAAATATAACTAGAAAAGCCTGGCACTTTTGAAAAATTAAAAATACACTGCTAAATAACCGTGGGTCAAAAAAGAAATAATAATAGAAATTATACCAATGGAAATAATACTTATCAGAACTTGTGTGATGGAATTAAGCATCTCTGAGAAACACTTATGGTTCTTAAATGCTTACTTTAGAAAAGAAGGTGTGAACGATCTAACTTAAGAAGTTAGAAAAAGAACAGTAGTATATAAACCAAATTAAAGTAAAAGAAAGGAGATGAAGAAAATAAAAGTAGAAAATAAATAAAAATTCAAGATATAATACAAATGATCAAAAAAGCCAAGGTAGGGTTTTGGCAAGATGGCACTCTAGGCAGAAGCACCACGCCGTCCCTCCACAGCAAAGATCCAAAAAACTAAGCCAAACAGAGAATGCAACCATCCTGAAACCCTAGAACATCAAATGAAGAGATAAAGAACTCAGCCGAGCACCAAATAGAGTGAGAATACTGACAGAGAACGGAGAGCGAGGAGAGATTCATGCAGAGGTCCCCTACCAGCTAATGCAGCGCAGATCCACCATCTTGGACTCCTATCGGAGACCAGCAAACGGGGGTATGAGAAAACAGCCTCACGGAATGTCCAGCAGGAGACAAAACAGCCGGAAATTTGTAGTGTGCGCTTTCCCACCCCCCACCCCTCTTTGCCCTGGCTCGGCCCCCTCTGCTTCCCATGGCCACAGTCTCTTGACTGGGAAGCGCAAGCTGCTTGGATTCCACACACCCAACTGGGTGGCTCTCTGGGTGCCATTTGCTGGCTGCTAGTGTTGCTTTTTTTTCTGCTTCTTTTGATTTCTCACTTGCCTCTCGCCGCCTCCCCCTCCTTTTGCTCGAGTGCCTGGCTCCGATTGCCATCTTTGCTTCTTCCTGAGGGGTGCAGGGCTCCATTCGAGTGTGCAGCTGCTTCCCGGTCTGGGCTGCCGTGCTGGTGGGATACCGCGGCTTTTGTTCATTTGTTCCTCTGCTTTCCGCCACCACAGTCTCTTGACTGGGAAGCGCTGGTTGCTTGGATTCCACACACCCAAGCGGGCGGCTCTCTGGGTGCCATTTGCTGGCTGCTAGTGTTGCTTTTTTTTTCTGCTTCTTTTGATTTCTCACTTGCCTCTCGC
>NW_004444073.1:3489288-3515367 GCF_000243295.1 Trichechus manatus latirostris
GTTCTGTAAGCCTTCATCTTAACTGAGAATAACAGCACAACTGGAAGAGCGTAGTCAATGTCACTGAACTGTGTATGTAGAAATTTTTGAAACGGTGTATCTTTGGCTATGTGTATTTTCACCCAAAAAAAAAAAAAGGTTGAGAATTTAGAGGTTTAATATGTTGTGGGGTTGTTAACCATTGTCATAAAATGACATGTGTACTACTGTTTCATGAGAAAGTATTTGTTCTGTAAACCTTAACCTGAAGTACAATAAAATATACTAAAAAATAAAAGCCAAGGCAAAATATTTGGGATATAGTTGAAGAAAAAGAGAGAGAGCCCAAAACAAACTGTTAGAAACTAAAATGTGGGCGTTTAACTACAGGTGCAGCAAAGACTAAAAAAAAAACACTATTAACAAGTTTATGCCAATAACTTTGGATGCTTTAATAAAATGCAAAAATTCTTAGAAAAAATAGCTTAAAAAATGATTCAAGAAGAAATATGAATCCTAGCTGTTTTCATAACCCCTAAAGAAATTGAATCAGTAGTTTAAAATCTTCTGGCAAAGAAAACATCAGGTCCAGAGAGTTTCACCTGTGAATTTTACCAGAAATCTAAGGAATGGCACATTCTTGTCTTTTACAAACTCTTCTAGAGAATGGTAAAAGAAGGAACATGGCTAATTTATTCTATGATGACCGTACAGTACAACAAAAGAGAATTACTAACAAGTATCACACAAATTTCTCATTCTTCAAGAAGCTTTGGCTTGATTTTCGTTCCTATGACTTCAAAAATTCTCCTTCCCATCTCGCCTTCAACAACTCATCTGAACCATCTGAGTCCTTCAATTTCCAATTTATTTATCCATTCATTCAATAAATATTTATTACATGTCTACTATATGCTAGGCACTTCACACCCACTAGGATGGCTAAAATAAAAAATTCAGAAAATAAATAAATGCCATTTTTTGCCGCTAAGTTTCAGGTTAGTTTGATACACAGCATTATTGTGGAAATAGATAATTGATACAGAAAGGGAGAGTAACAGAAGGTAAGGTCAGAGAGGCAATGGAGGAGGGAATGTCATGTAAAGCCTTATGGCCTTTGTAATATTTTGACTCTGAGTAAAATGAGAAGCCATTGGAAATATTGAGCAGAGGCATGGCAAGATCTGATTATGCTATAAAAGGATTCATCTGGCTTCTGTAATGAGAACTGCCTGGGGTTGGCATGGTAAGGGTAGAGGCAAGGATACCAGTTAAGAGGCCGTTGGAAGAACCTGGGCAGATACGGCTTGGATCACGGGAAATGATCAATATTGATTATGTTTTGGAGGCTGAGACAACTGGATTTCCTGGTAGACTGAATGTAGGCTGTCGTGGATTGAATTGTGTCCCCCCCAAAATATGTGTCAACTTGGCTAGGCCATGATTCCCAGTATTGTGTGGTTGTCCTACATTTTGTGATTGATGTGATTTTCCTATGTGTTGTAAATCCTATCACTATGATGTAATGAGATGGATTAGCCACAGTTATATTGATGAGGTTTGCAAGATTAGATAGTGTCTTAAGCCAGTCTCTTCTGAGATACGAAAGAGAGAAGCGAGCAGAGAGACATGAGAACCTCATATCACCAGGAAAGCAGCGCCGGGAGCAGAGCACATTCTTTGGACCCAGGGTTCCTCCACAGAGAAGCTCCTAGTCCAGGGGAAGATTAACAACAAGGACCTTCCTCCAGAGCTGACAGAGAGAGAGAGCCTTCCCCTGGAGCTGATGTCCTGAATTTGGACTTGTAGCCTACTAGACTGTGAGAGAATAAATTTCTCTTTGTTAAAGCCATCAACTTGAGGTATTTTGTTATAGCAGCACTAGATGACTAACACATCGGGTATAAAAGGCAAAGAAGAGTCAAACTCATCTCCTGAGAAACTAGAAAAATGGAGTTGCGATCAATTGAAATGGTGTGCTGCATTGTCAGTTGCTGTCTTTGCATCCCACCACCAGTTTCTAGGAGATTTTCTGAATAGCAGAGGAGAAGACAGGGACCGCATTTCCTAGATTCCCTTTCTCCATACGGCTCCGGATTAGAGTTTGCCAGTGAGAAGAATCCACATGAAATTTGGAAGGCCAAGGTGAGAAGAAGCCATTGCTGTTAGGAATCCATAGAGAGCAGATATGCAGGCAGCTCTGAAGTTGATGGTGGCTTCTCAGGCTTCTGGAAGAGCCTGCTTTGCTGCTGAAGCTGAGACAGTTGGTGGGAGCTTTTTCAGAGACCTAGACAATTGTTACAGTTCCCCAGAGCTTTTGAGAGGACCAGCTTTTGTGCATCAGGCTGAAAAACAACAGTGGGATTTTCCTTGACCTTATGGCTTTAGTCTTTCTGACATCCACTCTTTCAGCTCTGCCTGCATTTGGGGAAGTACCAATTCATCTACTAAACCCCTTTATTCCTGTAATAATTAGAGTGGTTCTGATTTCTTGACCAAATCCAGGCTGATACAAATGTGAAAAGATGGAAGCAGAGAGATAAGATCAGGAATTCAACTTTATTTTTTATTTTTTTAATTGTACTTCAGATGAAGGTTTACAGTACAAATAGTTTCTCATTAAACAGTACACATATTGTTTTATGACATTGATTAACAACCCCACATGTCTAACACTCTCCCTTCTTGACCTTGGGTTCCCTATTACCAGCTTTCCTGTCCCCTCCTGCCTTCTAGTCCTTGTCCCTGGGCAGATGTGCCCCATTAGTCTCTTTTTGTTTTATGGGGCTGTCTAATCTTTGGCTGAAGGGTGAACCTTGGGAGTGACTTCATTACTGAGCTAAAAGGGTGTCTGGGGGCCATATTCTTGGGGTTTCTCCAGTCTCTGTCAGGCCAGTAAGTCTGGTCTTTTTTTATGAGTTAGAATTTTGTTCTACATTTTTCTCCAGCTCTGTCTGGGACCTTCTGTTGTGATCCCTGTCAGAGCAGTTGGTGGTGGTAGCCAGGCACCATTTAGTTGTACTGGACTCAGTCTGGTGGAGGTCATGGTAGTTGTGGTCCATTAGTCCTTTGGACTATTCTTTCCCTTATATCTTGTTTTCTTCATTCTCCCTTGCTCTCAAAGGGGTGAGACCAGTGGAGTATTTTAGATGGCTGCTCACAGGCTTTTAAGACCCCAGACACTACTCACCAAGGTAGAATGTAGAATATTTTCTTTATAAACTATGTTATGCTAAGTGAGCTAGATGTTCCTCGAGACCATGGTCCCCACGGCCCTCCATCCAGCAGTTCGGTCCCTCAGGGAGTTTGGATGTGTCTATGGAGCTTCCATGACCTTTCCTTGTACAAGTTGTGCTGGCTTCCCAAGTATTGTGTATTGTCTTACCCTTCACCAAAGTTACCATTATTTATTGTCTCTTTAGTATAGGAATTCATCTTTGGACATGAATTGTTTGAGATGTCTTTTTGGAAAGATATATAGGAGGGTTATATATACAAGCCTAGAGTTCAGGAGAGCAGTCTAGTCTGGAGATATAGATGGGAGAGTTATTGGGATATAAACAGTAAACCAGTTGCTTTTGAGTTGACTCCAACTCATGGCGACCTCATGTGTGTGAGAGTAGGACTGTGCTCCATAGGGTTTTCAATGGCTGATTTTTTGGAATTATATCACCAGGCCTTTCTTTCAAGGCATTCTGGGTGGACTTGAACCTCCAACCTTTCAGTTGGCAGCCAAGCATATTAAGCTTTTGCACCACCCATGGACACCTTGTTGGCATATAGATGACATTTAAAGTAATGCTACTGCATGAGGTCACTAAGGAAGTGGATGCAGTTCTCCAAAAGAAAAGACCTGTGGGTCAAGCTCTTGGGTGCCCAGCACTAACAAGCCAGGGAGAATAATAGGAACAAGGAGTGGATGCAGAGAAAGAACAACCATAGGAGTGGGAGAAAACCCAGGAGTGTGTGATGTTCTGGAAGGCAAGTTAAGAAAGGGTGTCAGGGAGGAGGGAGTGATCAGCTGTGCCAAATGTTGCTGACAGCTCAATGAAGATGAAGACTGAGAACTGAACATCAATTATGGTCACCAAAAATATGGAGCATAGAGAAAAGTATAAAGTTGGGGGAGGAGGAGAATCATCTTTTTTATCAAAACAACACTTAGTAACATTCTTGAGTGACCCTGTCCATCTTTTTTCTACATGAGGGTTTACTTTTTTATATAGCTGGAGTTCATAAGCACGTACACAATTTTCTATCTTACTTTTCATTTACTTTATGAGATTTTTTCCTACATGATCACATAATGATAAATAATATTCTATTGAGTGGATATACCATGTGTTATTTAGCTGTTCTTTCAACATCGGACATGAATGTTGTTTACAATTTTCTGTTATAAATAGCCTTGTGATGAAAATGTCTTAGCAAAAAAAAAAAAAAAATTATCAGCAGTTTTAGATGACTTCTTCAGGATAGATTACCAAAACCTTAACTACCGTTTCAGGGAATTGAACAGATTTAAAGCTCTGTTTCAGGCTTTTAGAAATGAACCATTAGGCACTTCTTTTCACAAGCCCCATTCTGTTTTCTCCAGACCCTGGGTTGATGGCTTTCACTCTTTCAGCTCTTATATTCCAAAAACCACAATTCATGTTTCAGAGGAAAAAAGGAAGGTTGGCATAAGGTATAGGGAACAGATGTATAATCCCCAAACATACATTCATTTACTCATGTATAGCAGCCAGCAAGACAAAGGAGAGGTATAGGGCTCTGGGATAAGCAACAGGAGGTAAGGCCCTGCCAAGAGTAGCACAAGTTGGCCTTCATCTTAGCTTGGACCTCCGGGTGATCTTTTCTCTGTAACCTCCAGGGCCTCCCCATAAAGCATGATCGTATCTATCTCTGCGTGGGGAGATAGCACAGTAATCTGTGGGTTATTCCTGGGTCATATTACCCTAGTGAAGATCAGGGGAATGGGAAGTTAGGAGAACTACTGAAATTTTACTAGTCATCTGTTGTTTTTGCTTACCCTACATCTATTTTTTCTTCTGCTAATAGCACCTCAATTTTCCAGTCAGGTCTTAATCCACATGATTTAGGTGGTGTTGACTCCATTCTCCCCACCTAGGGTGGACTCATGACTCAGGCCTGGCCAATCAGAGTAGTCCATCTTGTGGCCTTGTGATTGGTTTCTAGCGGTAAGGATAATGTAAGCCTAGCATTGCAGGGGTCCCTTGTGGAGAGATCCTACCCCAGAGAAACACTATCTCATGGAAAAATACAGCAATTAAATGGGGAGAAAGCAAGCAAGAGAACAAGAGATACGATCAGCAGGAGATGACAGAAAACGCACTTGCAGGTGGACATGGGTTTTCAGTAAGGCTGAAATGTTAATAAATACCATAAGAACTTACGGACATTTAAACCACTTTGCTGAGAAAAATTGACCTCTGGGGGGACTTGTTCTACTTCAGTCTTAAAGAAATCATACATCTAATCTCACACAGGAGTAAAATCCTCAGAATAGGATGTAACTATTTCAACATCCAGATCTCTCTTGAGAAGTTAAGACATATTTTCCTTGTGTCTTTTGAGAGAATATGATTTGCCCAATGATAGCAATTAATTATCTTACAAGTAATAGAAGCTTTCTTTGCTGATTGCCACTCCAAGGCTGTACATGAAGGGCAGGTATGGTTTTGAAGTGACAATACATTATAGCATATTCAAAGCCTGAAACATGTCCGGCTTTGAGAAGGTCCTTCATATTTCCCATCTCAATAAGTGCTATCCTGTATTCCCAGCTGTCTAAGACTGACACCTTGAAATTAGATCCTTCCTATTCTTCCATATCCATCAGTCAGTCACCATCAAGATCTCTCTCCTAAATATATATATTTTTTACTATATCCACGTCTATTGCCGTTTTCTTGGTTTAGAGCAGCATTCTCAACCTTCATTTTGCAGCAGAGCCACTGAGGAGCTTTTAGAAAAATATTGATGCTCAGGCCACACCCCCAAAGATTCTGGTTTAATTGCTCTGGAAAGGTGTTCAGGCATCTGTAATTTCAAAAGCTCCCCCAAATCCAAACCAATCCTGTTACCACTGAGTATATTCTGACTCATAGTAACCCTACAGGACAGAGTAGAACTGCCCCATAGGGTTTCCAAGGCTGTAATCTTTACAAAAGTGGACTGCCACATCTTTCTCCCTCACGGCGCTTGGTGGGTTCGAATTTCGATTAGCAGCTGAGTGTTTAACCACCGTGCCACCAGGGAGCCTCAAAAGCTCCCCAGGTGAATCTAATATTCAGCCAGGGTTGAGGACTGCTGGGTTTGAGGCTAATTTTAGTTCCTCATCAGATTTGGAGGACTATTAAAATAACTTATGTTGGACAGGTCATCAAGATAGACCAATCACTAGAAAATGACATCATACTTGGTAGAGGGTCATCGAAAATGAGAGATACCTTCAGTGAGATGGAGTGATATAATAGCCACAAAAATGGACTTGAATATACCAGTGATCATGAAAATGGTGCAGGACTGGGCAATGTTTCATTATGTTATATATAAGGTTGCTGTCATGGATTGAATTGTGTCCTCCAAAAATGTTTGTCAACTTGGCTAGGCCATGATCCCCAGTGTCATGTAGTTGTCCTCCATTTTGTGATCTGATGTAATTTTCCTAAATGTTGTAAATCCTAATCTCTGCCTATGGTTAATGAGGCAAGATTAGGTTATGTTAAAGAGGATTACGGTAGGATGCAACACCCTTACTCAGGTCACAGCCCTGATCCGATGTAAGGAAAGTTTCCCTGGGGTGTGGCTTGCATCACCTTTTTTCTTACAGGAGATCAAAAGAGAGAGAAGCTAGCAGAGAGATGGGGACCTCATGCCACCAAGAAAGAAGCGCCGGGAGTGGAGCTCATCCTTTGAACCCAAGGTTCCTATGCTGAGAAGCTCCTAGTCCAGGGGAAGATTGATAAGTACCTTCCCCTAGAACTGACAGAGAAAGACTTCCCCTGAAGCTGGCACCCTGAATTCAGACCTCTAGCCCCCTAGACTGTGAAAGAATAAATTTCTGCTTATTTAAAGCCATCCACTTGTGGTATTTCTGTTACAGTAGCTCTAGATAACTAAGACAGTTGCTATGAGTTGGAGTCAACTTGACAGCAGCTAACAACAAAATAGCCTCCTAAATGGTCTTCTGGAGTCCTGGTGACGCAGTGGTTAAGCGCTCGGCTGCTAACCAAAAGATTGGCAGTTCGAATCCATCAGCTGCTCCTTGGAAACTCTATGGGCCAGTTTTACTTTGTCCTATAGGGTCCCTATGAGTCGCAGTTGACTTGATGGCAATGGGTTTGGTTTTTTGGTTTAAACTGTTTCCTTGCCTTCTCCAGTCTGGCTCCTCTCCAATCTGTTCTCTGCATCACCACTGTGGGAATCTTTTAAAGCACAGCTCTGACTCTTCGCATGATTATGACCAGTCAATAAACCTAAACCCTTTGCTACCGTACCAAAGCAGTCCTCAGTATTCATAAGAGAAATATCTCAAGACAATTGTGAAACTCCATTTTTTTTTAATGTCATGTAATTTCTTTTGATACAATGCAGCAAATTATAACTAAAAAATGTGTGACTCCTGTGATGATTCTATAAATGTAGAACTAAAATAATTTAAATAGCAATAGCAATTACAGTATATTTTGTTATGAAAATTAGCTCTTCACAACATTTCATTGCATTGCTACAGTAACACTGGCCAAGAGTGATGAATGATGTTAGTTATTCCTAAAGAGTCTGCATTTGTATAGAGGTACAATTATGAATCTCTCTCCTTGCAAAAGCCCGTTATCTTAGTTCTGCAAAGAAAAATGCTTCCTAAAATTTCCAACCAACTTTTTTTTTTTTTTTGGATCATATTCTAATCCAAAGCCTTAGTGGTACTTTTGTTGCTTCCACCAAAAGTGTGCACATGGGCTCGTAAAGAGTCAGATGCTTGGTAACACTAGAGGTTAACCACTATTTCATCACTCATTTATTGTCTCTCTCCCTTAATGATCAACATTTGAATCTGTTCAAGCAATCATTAAAGCAATTTCATGAATCACCTTTACTTTTTTTCTATATGATGGCCTTGTTTACATCATAGATGCTGTCTTAGGCTGGGTTCTCTAGAGAAGTAAAACTGCTAAAGTGTATAAATATACATATATAGAGAGATTTATATCAAGGAAATGGCTTACGAGTTTGTAGAGGCTGGAACTTCCCAAGTCCATGGGTCAGGATAGAGGTTTCTCCTGATTCACATAGCTGCAGGGGCTGGGGAACCCAAGATCGGCAGGTGGGAGAACAGGGCTCTTGCTCACAGGCTGTGAAGGTCGATGAATCCCAAGATTGGCAGGCAAGACTGCAGGTAAGCTGCTAGCTCAAGTCTCAAGAACTGGAGGTCAGATGAACAAGAGCCAGCTTCAGGATCCAGAATGAGTGAAAGCTCTAAAGCCTTGCCAGAACGTTCACTTATATTTGGATGCGGGCCACATGTCCAAGGAAACTCCCTTTCAACTGATTGGCTACTCACAGCAGATCCCATTGTAGGGGTAATCACATATCAAATCTCAATAGGGAAGTGGTCACAACATTATACAACTACCAACTACCAAAACACTGAGAAGCACGGCCCAGCCAAGTTGACACAATCTTAACCATCACAGATGCAAATTTTAGATGAATTCGTATTCTCCTCTTTCATTTATCTGGAACTTCTGTTTTCTGGCCAGGAACTATCAATTTCTTTCTCTTCATGGCCACCACTAGTATTAGCACTTAGCTCCCTTTTGTGGCTACTTTTCACAAAGTAACAACCTCAGTGTATAAGTGTGCATGTGTATATGCTGATGAATATACAAAAGGAAGTCAAAAGGAGATGTGGTCCGGGGTGGTCACCTAGACTGAATCAGTAGCTTTGTGATGTGTTCTGCACACTGACCTTAAAGGATGGATGAGTCAAATCCTGCCTCAGTAATGTTAAAATTAATAAAATGTCACAGACATTCTGGTTTGGCAAACAGAATAGTCCAAAAGTGACCCTGGGAATTCTTCCTGGGTTGCCTGGCTAATGAGCGAGCAGGGACAATAGGTTTTCTCTGTGTCTGGAAGTGGGGCTGCACCTGAACTCCACTTCCTCAGGATCTCAAGCTGGCATCTGACTTTCCTAAAAAACTCCTGTAAACAACTGACATCTAAGCCACACTATCTAGCGCTCAAGTAGTCTGTTTCCTGCTACCACCATGCCCCCTCTGCCCACTGATATGCTTGCTCCCTTTCTTGCTAATAATGTGAGCAATCAGTGAAGCTGAGTCATCTCCTGGAAGGTACACCTGTGACCTGTCCAACAGAGTGGCATGACTCTGGCAGTCCCCAGGCTGAGGGATAAGAGAAACATGTGCTTTCTCTGCTGGCTGACCCTTGCTTTGTAAGTTTTATCAATTACCCTATTTTTATCCCATAACCAGTACCCAGTACCAATTGCACTGGAGTCAACCCCAGGTCATGGCGATTGCATGTGTGTCAGGGTAGACCTGTGCTCCATAGGGTTTTCAGGGGCTGATTTTTCTGAAGTAGATGGCCAGAGCTTTCTTCTGAGACAGCTCAGGGTGTACTTGGATGTCCAGCTTGATGCTTAACTGTTTGCATCACTCAGGGACTCCAGTGAGGTGGAATTCAACCCGAGCCCTGTTACATGATAACTGACTTTTCGTGTCAGATGTGAATTTTCAGAACTGAGAATTCTGTCTCTTGTTTATATTAGTACAGTCTTGCTACCTTCTGCTCCTCTACCTTTGCACATTCTATTCTACCTATGCCTTCCTCCTTCTGGCCAACTGGAAAACATCTACTCAGCCTTCAAGATGCATCTGTGAAGTATGAACCTCCATCCTTGACTCTCATCCAAGGCAAAGAAAAATCACACCCTCCCTTCTCTGTACACTCGAAAGGTGTGACATACCTAGGCAGCTGTCGATACCAGGGCAGAGGTTTACCACATCTCATGAGTCTGAGTCAATTTGATAACAACTAACAACAACAACATTTTTAAAAAATGTATAATTACTTTTTTATTACATAACCAAAAACCAAACCCATTGCCGTCAAGTCGATCCCGACTCATAACGACTCATAGAGTAGAACTGCGCCATAGTGTTTCCAAGGATCGGCTGGTGGATTTGAACTGCTGATCTTTTGGTTAGCAGCCAAGCTCTTAACCACTGGCCTCCAGAGCGTAAGTGATATGTATTGGTGAAAAATTAGAAAGTACTAAAAAGGAAAATATGACCCAGGGGTAAATACTTTTTAACATTTTGTTGATATTGCTTCGGATTTTATGATATAAAAATGGCTTAATGCACTACAAATTTCTTGAAATCTACTTTCTTTTCTTAATAGTCAATTGTGTCAGCTCATTGTTACTTTAATTTGCATTTATTTAGTTAGCAGCAAAATTAAACATTTAAAATAGGTCTACTGGTGAATTGCATTTATTTTTTTACGTCTTGCCTATTCATATATTTGCATTTATTTTTCTATTATTTATCATCTACTTACTAATTTGTGGAGACTGCTTATATGGTGAATACATGAACTCTTTATTTGTTCTATAAATAATATTTATATTAAAATATTTTAATTAGTTTATGATTTTATTTTTATTTAAAATAATTTTAACTTTATAATTTAAATTTGATGTATAATATTTTTAGTGAACTCTATTAGTCTTTCTTAATGATCTCTACCTTGCTATAGAGATGATTAATGATGCTCAGAAAAGTTCTTCCTCTGGGGTAAGACAGAACACAATACGGGGGAAGTCAGCACAACTTGACCAAGGCAAAGTAATAGAAACTTCATAGATGCATCCAAACTCCCTGAGGGACCAAATTACTGGGCTGAGGGCTGGGAACCATGGTCAAAGGGAACATCTAGCTCAACTGGCATAACATAATTTATAAATAAAATGTTCTACATCTTTGGTGAGTAGCATCTGGGGTCTTAAAAGCTTGTGAGCTGCCATCTAAGATACTGCATTGGACCCACCCCATCTGGAGCAAGGGAGAATGAAACAAATGGAAGACACAGGGAAGGGTTAGTCCAAAGGACTAATGGAGCACAAGTACCACAGCTGCCACCAGACTGAGTCCAGCACAACTTGACGGTGCCTGGCTACCACCACCGACTGGTCTAACAGGGATCAAAATAGAGGGTCCTGGACAGAGCTGGAGAAAAATTGTAGAACAAAATTCAAACTCACAAAAAAAGACCAGACTTATTGGTCTGACAGAGACTAGAGAAACCCAAGAGAATGGCTCCTAGGCACCCTTTTAACTTAGTACTTAGGTCACTCCTGAAGTTAAACCTTCAGCCAAAGATTAGACAGGCCCATAAAACAAACATGTGGCTCAACCATGTATGCAAGACTCAAAGGGCACACCAGCCCTGGGCAAGGATGAGAAGACTGGAGGGAACAGGAAAGCTGGACTAATGGAAATAGGGAAATCAAGAAGGGGAGAGTGTTGATGTGCTGTGGGGTTGGCAACCAATGTCACAAGACAATATGTGTATTAATTGTTTAATGGGAAACTAATTTGCTCTATAAGCCATCTAAGCACAATAAAAAAATGAAAACAAAACAAAAAAGTCTTTCCCCATTCTATTTATTGAAATTTTTTCCTAGAAATAATTTCATGTTTGCATTGAAATCTTTAACCTATCTGATGCTTATTTTGGTATTGCTCCTTCTCTTCCTCCCTTTTCTTCCTGCCTTCCTCCAGCACATGTTCCTTATTCTTCCATTTTGTTTAGTTGCTGTCTTGGCACTGGGAAAACAGCAATGAATAAGGTGGTCACGATTCCTGCTTTCACAGAGCTAAGGTTCTAATGAGGAAAACAGATGATAAACACAAAAGTGAGTATTGATTATAATGCCATGCAGTGGTAAGTGCTACAACACGATATGAAATGAGGCAAAGGGCTAGAGAGTGGGGCTAGGGTGTTACAATTTAGGAAGGCTAGCGAAGGCCTTACTGAAGAGGGAACATTGATCAAAGACCAGGAATTGGGGCAAGATTGTTCAAGTCAGGGAGTCTCTGTGTTGTGAAAATGGTTAATGTGCTCGACTGCTAACCGAAAGGTTGGAGGTTCAAGTTCACCCACAGGCACCTCGGAAGAAAGGCTTGGTGATCTACTTCCAAAAAATCATCCACTGAAAACCCTATGGAGCACAATTCTCCTCTCTCACACACGAGTTGAAGTCCACTCGATGGCAACTATTTTTGGTTTGTTTGTTCAGGTCAGAGGGAATAGCAAATACAGAGGCCTTCAGGCAGCAAAGAGTTAAGTGTGTCCAAGGAAGGGCGGGGAAGTCAATCTACTGGAGCACGTGGTCCTCCTGCTATTTATTGAATGTGCCATTCCACCCCACCCTATCCATTTCAAATGTTTCAAATGCACTTTCCTCATATCCTAAATTCTTATGAATATTTGAGGTGTAGCTGGCCTTTGATTCTGCTCTCTTACTTTTGAATCTTGAGGCAACACAGCCTTATTTTAAGGTTGGCAGCTATATTTTACTCACTGCTGTCCTTTTCACAAATTTCTGAGGAAATCCCAAGAGTATTTGCTTCCAGATGTGCTTTAGATAATATTTGTAAGTTTAAAAAATTAAAGATCCAGTTGGCTTTGTATCTGAATTGTAACAAATTAAATTTTTGGTTTGGGGATAATTGGAGTCTTTACAACATAATGTCTTCCTGACCAGAAACGTTGAATGGATTTTTAATTGTTCAATTTTAAAATGTCACTCATGAAGCTTTTCTAATTTTCTTTATATAAGTCACCACATTTATTTTAAAGTTTGTATGCATTTTGTATTTTGGTTGCTATTGAAAATTTAATCTTTTAAACTTATATTTTCTGATAGGTTATTGCTAAGTATACACAAAAGCTAATTTATATATATGTAGCAATTGATAATTTGTTTTATAACCAGCTACTTTAATTAAATGTCTTATTAGACCCAATAATTTTTCAAAGCAATCTCATGTTCTTTTCTTAGAAAGTCACCTCATTCACCAAAAATAGAACTTCATTCATTTTTTTCACTTATCCATATATTTTTATGTTGCTTTCTTGCTGAGTTGCATTTGCTAAATTCCTTGGATAGATTCCCTTTGAACTATAGAATCTTTGTATGTGTTCACTGATTTCTTTATTTTTCTCATCCTTCCAAAGGATGGTCTACTTTTTTCAAGATGTTTAAATCTTGCAAGGTTCAGGGAATACAACTTCTCTCTGGAACTGAACATACTTTGACTGTCTTACTCACAAGCAGATGGAAATGTCACGGCACAAAGAGGCAGAGATCGATCAAAGGGTTTCTCTCGTCCTTTATTCTCTCTCAAGAACAGGGATATTTCCTACACTGCCACAACCCTCACCCAGGGTGGTATTATCGGATAGCATGAGCTGTCCTGGACCCTGGAGCTGACGAGACTCCGTGGGAGAGGATGATGGACTCACAAGTGTTTTGTCCAGAGTCAAACTGGGTGATGTCTCCTGCAAAGGGCATGGGGGAGCGTTCGGATCTCCTTATTATTTTCCTGGGATTAGAAAATGTGGGCTCAACTATGAAATCTAATCCAACTTCCATTCTTCTCTTGGGAAGCTGAGAAGCAAGTTTCTCTCTGTTCTTTAACAGAAATATAATAAAACAAGCAAAAGTACTTTCTTTTCTTTCTTTTTTAAAAAGTTTAACCTGCTTTATTAACATTTCCCCCATCACTTTCTTAAATCAACAAAACAAAGAATCGAGCCCTTATGTGTAGCATTTGCTGATATCTGTGGTGTAAATATTTGCACCATGGTTGATTTCTTTTTTTCTTTTTTTAACATTTTATTGTGGTTTAAGTGATAGTTTAAATAGCAAATCAGTTTCCCATTCAACAATGTATACGCAGCTTGTTTTGAGACATTGGTTGCTTTCCCCTCAGTGTGCCAGCACTCTCCTCACTTCCTCCCTGAGGTTCCTGCTTCCATTCTTACTTTCTATTAAAAGATGGACTTTAATGAGGAATTTGTAGACTTTTTATATTCTCTGTTCTTATATGCAGTTTATCAGGAAAGACACCCAGAGACGGTGGTCAGTAGCCAGTCTGCCATACCCATTAGCTTCCATGAGAAGAAACACCAGTGGGTGTAATTGTCGGGGGGTCTCTGAGATGATACTTTCTGAGATGACGTTGCCCCTCTTCAAATGCTGGGGTGACTCCTGAAAAACCTTGGGTGAGCAGACAAGAGAAGAGGCAAGATTTTCTCTACTCCCATTTGGCCAGATCTAAATTCTGATTATTTTTGGAGACTAAAGCAAGAGCATTAAGCTCCACTGGCGCCCTGGTACCATAGTGGTTAAGAACTCAGCTGCTAACCAAATGGTTGGCAGTTCAAATCCACCAGCTACTCCTTGGAAACCCTATGGGACAGTTCTACTCTGTCCTACAGGGTCACTATGAGTCGGAATCGACTAGATGGCAGCTGTTTTTTTTTTTTTTCCTGGAGATTTTGAACTTGATGTTCTAAGCTGCAAGTAGGAACTAGCTCTGCCAGCATGAACCCCACTCCCACACCCCCACCTCACCTTCCAGCATACTTTCTTCACCCAGCATAGACTGGGAGGATACCATGAACCTCTGCTCTGTGACAGAGTCTGTTCACTCCCTCCTTAAGTGACACCCAAAACACCTTTGACTTCCAGCTCTTGGCTTTCTGAGCTCCGAGCTTGACATAGAGTCTTGAGTATCTTGTCCACTTGCTACAAAGGCAAATTTTTGTTTTTCTTCCTACATGATGGCAGCCATCTCACCTGCTCTGTATCTGGCAGGAACGTCTCAGATTTTGGGGAACATAGATAGCATTTTTTCCTATCACCAGGGATATAATTTACATTTTTCCCTATTTTTATGTTATATAAATCATTTCAGTAAGACAGGTTTTGGGGAGGGCAATTAAACTCAGAGATACTCAATTAGGCAACTTGAAGTGGAAGGCAGACACTTTAACAGTATGGTGAGGTGCTCCCAATCCATGCATTCAGAAGCAAATACCAGCTCAAGACTTTACAAAAATAAAAATGATTTGTGAGATTGACTGAGCCCATACTCAGCTAAGAAGAATTATGTGCTGTTTATATGTTATCCATTCAGTAACTTGCTTATTCGTTCGTTCACTGATATATTTTAATGATATTTTGAATATCTTGGTCAACACTGGATAACGCAAATGAACAAGATTTTGTGGTAGTGTTTACACGAATGTACGTATGTGACAAAACGGCTTAGAACTATACACCCATTGCTGTTGCTGTTTTTAGTTGCCATGAAGCTGATTCCAATTCACGGAGACCCTGTGTTCAGAGTAGAACTGCTCCTTAGGGTTTTTTCTAGGCTGCGACCTTTCAGAAACAGATGGACAGGCCTCCCCTGAGGCGCCTCTGGGTAGGTTCAAATTGCCAACCTTTCCACCAGTAGTTGAGTGCTTAACTGTTTGCGACACCCAAGGACTCCCACACACATTGTACCTATGTCAATTTCTTGATTTTGGTATCTTACTATAGTTATGCAAAATGTTACATAAAAACTGTTGGGGAAGCTGGTAGAAGGGTAGAGAGGACCTCTCTGTACTATTTTTTGCAACTTCATTTGAATCTGTATTTCAAAATAAAAAGTTAAAAAGAGTGAACAAGATAGACTTGACTCTGGCCCCATCTGGGGCTCACTGTTAATAAATGAACCGTAAAAGACTGTGCATGTGTTTGAAGATCAGCCTCTACTTCCTTTTTACTAATAAGCTGGTGGCAACAGTTAGCTGGTGTGGCACAGACAATAGCCTCTCTGCCAGGTTTTGCCCGCATTCTGAGGACTCCACCATGCTCTTGACTCACAGAGGAAGCAACATGGGATCTGGTTATGAGCACGGACCCTGGGATCTGGTATCCTGGGCATGAGTCTTGGTTTCACTGTCTAGGAGGTAAGTAGCCTGGGTCGCTTATTTAATCTCTCTGCCCTTCAGTATCTTCAGTTGTAGATGGAGAAAATACCAACACTTACCTCCTGTGGGCAGCCCTGGTGGTGCGGTGGTCAAAAATGCTTGGCTGCTAACTGAAAGGTCAACGGTTCGAACCCACCAGCTGCTCTGGAGGCAGAAGATGTGGCAGTCGGCTTCCGTAAAGATTTACAGCCTTGGAAGCCCTATGGGGTAGTTCTACTCTGTCCTATAGGGTTGCTATGAGTCGGAATCGACTCAGTGGCAGTGAATTTGGTTTGGGTGGTTTCCAGGCGAGAAAGAGCTAATCCTGCTAGAGGGTTTGGTATAGTCATAGACAAAAAATGTAGCCATGGAGTTGATTCCGACTCATAGCAACCCTATAGGACAGAGTCAAATTGCCCCAGAGGGTTTCCAAGGTTGTAAACCTTCACAGGTGCAGACTGCCACATCTTTCTCCCATGGAATGGCTGGTGGGTTCAAACTGCCACCCTTACAGTTAGCAACCGAGTGCTTAACCACTGTGCCACGAGGGCTTATGGTGCCATCATGGTATTTAGTAAATTCTCCATAAATGCTATTATGGGTATTATGATGTGTGTTTTGATGTCCTTTTCTAGCTTTAGTGTATTAATTACTGAGTTTTAGTCTTAAAAATATTTTCTCTTCTCGATTTGAGTGATTTCTGGAATGGTTGTATCTGCACTTACCTTGCAGCAGTGACTTTTCTGGGAGCTCTGCTCTTTGTGCTGGGAAAAGTTTTAAAGGTCTCCTTCCTTTTTTGTTCATTTTTGAAGTGGGAACTTAAAATGGGTCATCCAGTTGGGTAGCATGGTAACACTGGCTTGTAGTGCCGTTGAACATTTCCCTCCTCTAACCCCTAACAGAAGCTTGAGGATTTGTGTTCAATCACTTCTGTACAATAAAATGAAAGCTTGGCTGTATACTATGTTAGCACTTGTTTTGTACTTTTCATGGAGTATAATGATTAAAATAATCATTTATTAAATGATCTATGATATTTCAGACATTGTACTAAGTACTTTGCATATACGTATTACCTTGTTTAATTTTCATATATTATCCCCCTGTGCATTAGAAAATTAACCTTACTGATAGAAAGGTTTGGTCTTTGTGCTTGGCTCCTAAGAGATAATTTCTAAGCCCTTGGGATGTCCTGCCTGATGAAAATGTTTTTGTTTACCTTAGCAGCTTGGACCAGACCAGATAGTCTATGCTAGCAATGTAACATATAGTAGGGACTTGGGGCCCCGAGGTATCAGCTTGACCTCTGGGGGATGGAGTGCTGGGAACTAAGGTCAGCCATGTGGGTGATCAACCATATCTGCATGACCAAGTCCCGTTAAAAACTCTAGACATCAAGGTTTGGGTGATCTTCCCTAGCTGGCAATACTATGTGCGTACTGTTTCACACTGTTGCTAGGAATAGGCATTGTCCATGACTCCACTGGAAGAGGACAACTGCGAGCTTCATGCTTAGAACTCTGCCTCATGTACTTTTTCCCTTGGCCGATTTTAGTGTGTATCCTTTCACTGTCATAAATCGTAACCATGAGGATTACACCTTTAAGTGAGTTTTGTGAGTCCTTTTGACAAATTATCAAACTTGACGGTGGTCTTTGGGAATCCCTGAACTTGCAATCAGTGTCAGAGGTGAGGGTGGCCCTGGGGACTCCCAAACTTTGTAACCCCCATTTTAAAAATGGGGAAATTAAAGCTTAGATAGTTCATTGACTTGCCAAGGTCATCCAGCTGGTGAGACATAGAGCTGGGATTTGACTTCCAACTCCAAGTCTGTAGTTCCTTACCGCTAAGTGCATACCACCAAATACCCTACTCCAGGGCTCCTCAAAGTATTGTTCCAGGACCTTCTGAAGAAGAATAACTTTGGGTGTTGTTTAACAAATTCAGCTTCCTGGGGCCTACCCAGGCCTATGGAAGCAGGCTGTCCTGTTATGAACGCACCTTACTCCACAAACATTTCATGCTTTATCAGAAGAAAGGAACCTTCCAAATCCTGGGAGAAGGAAATAGATGTTAGGAAGTACAGTTATGTGGTGTTGTTGAATGGGTTTCTATCCAACTATGAACAAAGACTACCCAAGTCTATGGAAAGATTAATTTACCATATGTTGTTTCTCTAGAGTTTCTTAGGTCTATTTTTCTGAATTTGTTTCTGTGGGAATACGCCTATACTGTTTAGAAGTTTTCCTTTATGCTAGCCAGACCATATTTCCAGATCTAGTTGTAGAAGTTGCTGACAAGGAAGTCAACATTAATTACAACTTTGGAGGAACCAGCTAGTAATTCACGTTTGTGTGACTTTGACGGCAAAGGTCAAAGTGTAAATATAATGAGTGTTGGTCTTTCTTGATAGCAGCATATTCTTTAAAATAAAAGACTAGCTCTTCAGTGTGGGAAATAGATTGAGTTTGATTCAACCAAATGGATAAATGTTCTTTCTGGCATGTGTAGTAAAGAGGATCTTCTTCATATGATTATTGTAAAGATATAATGAGATATGTTCATAGGTTTGCAAATTGTAACAAATGTTAATATTATTATTATTGCTGTAAACTATAACTGGTAAGAAGTGTTGAATAAATCAGGTGGAAAAGAACTCTTCTGATAATGGATTTCAATGAAGATTTGAAATGGAAATCACAATGACATATTCCTACGTCAAAAGTTTGCTGCAGGTAGATAATTAGATACCACCTTTATTCTTTGCTTTTTGAAATTGGTATCCCCATTATCCTGCTCATAAAAGGATGCTTTGTTCAAATCCTTAGGCACTTGGCATCCTCAGGGAGAACTCTGTCAGCTTGATGGATCTTCATGTTTTGACAGGAGCCTGGATCTGCTGTATGGTATTTTGGAGCAGGCCCTTGGGGAAAAGGACAGCTCAGTCCCAATGAAGGTCATGATGATTATTACTGGGCAATAGAAATCACTCTGCCATTGCAAGTCATTGGGGTCAAATGAAAATTTCCTAGAAATAGCAACTACATTGTGCTTGGCTGGTCCAGGATTCCCAGGAGTTCTCCATTCAGGAGCAAATGAGGCATTCTGTAGAGAATCATCCCTTTCTGCAAAGCAGTCTTGACAGTATTGTCTGGGGACTGTGATGGCCAGGATGGATGGATTCTCTCTGACTTAACGTGCTCACAGGTTCCAGAGGGAACAGTGCTTTCTTCCCACTTTGAAAATGTTAATTCAAACTTGGTGAGTGTGTTTATAGTTTGTCTGGGAAAGGCCATTGTGAGACAGGTCAAATAATGGGACACACACTTCTGCCTGAAATGCCCTCCCCTGCCTCTCCATCGGACTGACTCTTCCTTATCCTTTAAAACTCAGAGGAGGCATAGATTTTTCTAAGAAGCCTTGCCAACTCTCACTGACCCCCACCCCACCCCATCAGACCAGACTGATCTCATGGCATCCTGAAACACTTGAATCTGCATGGCTTTGGGCCACCGCACTGCAATTATTTGCAGCCTTGACTCTACTGGCCCTCACTCCCATATCTAACCAATATCCAACACCATCAGTTCTTCTTTTTTGGAATCAGTTGAGTCTACCCACTTTTTTCCATTCCCACTGCCACTGTCTAGGTTTGAATTGCCATGATCTCTCAAGATTTGCTTCAGTGATCTGGTGATAATTCTCCTTATCTCCTATACTGCTCCCTGCAATGCTGTTTCTACCTATGAAAATTGAATTATGTCACAGTAAGCCAGTTTCGGTTGACTCATGGCAACCCCATGTGTGTCAGAGTAGAATAGTGCTCTGTAGGGTTTTCAATGGCTGAGTTTTTCTTTGTGGTGAAAGTATACACAGCCAAAGATACACTATTTCAACAATTTCTACATATACAATTCAATGACATTGATTACATTCTTTAAATTGTGTTACCATTCTCACTATCCTTTTCCAAATTATCCCACCACCATTATCTTAAACTCATTGCCCCCTAAGTTTCCCATCCAACCTTTTGAGTTGCCATTGTCAATTTGACCTCATATAAATAATTCTTTAAAAGAGCACAGTGTTCAAAGCAGACATGCTTTACTAATTAAGCTAAGTTACTTTTTGGTTCACAGAAGACTTCAGGGGATTTTATATACATTGTTCTCTTGTATTACATTCTAGGTTTAAATTATTATTTGCACAATCAATTTCACCTTTGTTTTATTCTTATTAAAATTTTTCACTTTATAACTAACATTGTAAGTTATATTTTTGCTTAGAAATCTTTACACCCATCCTTAAATAATCCCTTGAGAAATTTTTCTATTAAAAGAATTATTTAAAAGTATGCACATTTACATATATCCTTTTTCTAGTGTAATATTTAACATTTATTTTCAGTTTATAACCATGGCATACACCAGTTAGTATGCCTATCTGTGTCTTAAACAATTTTAGGACTTTTATACTATGACTTCTTTACCCTTGGGACTTTAATCCTGCTTCAGACTTCAATTGGTTGTAAAACACCTTTGTATTAGCTTCCTGTAGTAGCTGTAACAAATTACCACAAACTTGATGGCTTAAAACAAATTTATTCTCTCACAATTCAAGAAGTCAGAAATAAAGTGTCAGCAGGGCCATGCTCCCTCTAAAGGCTCTAAGGGAAGAAAATTTCCTTGCCTTTTCCTAACTTCTGGTGGTTTTGCCTGTTCCATAGCTTGTGGCTGTGTTACTCCTGTCTCTGCCTCAGTCTTCCCATGATCTCTTCTTCCTGTGTGTCTTCACATGACTTTCTTATAAGGACCCTACTCATTGGATTTAGGATCCACTATAATTCTGTGCATTACATCTCAACATAAAGAAAACAAGAATCCGCACAACTGGACCAATAAGCAACAACATGACAAAAGGAGAAAAGATTGAAGTTCTCAAGATTTCATTGTATTTGGATCTACAATCAACACCCATGGAAGCAGCAGCCAAGAAATCAAAAGACGCACTGCATTGGGCAAATCTGCTGCGAAAGACCTCTTTGGAATGTTAAAAAGCAAAGATGTCACTTTAAAGACTAAGGTGCCCCTGACCCAAGCCATGGTGTTTTCAATTGCCTTATATGCATGTGAAAGCTGGGTAATGAATAACGAAGACCAAAGAGTTGATGCCTTTGAATTATGGTGTTGGTGAAGAATATTGAATATACCATAGACTGCCAAAAGAATGAACAATTCTGTCTTGGAAGAAGTATAGCCAGAATGCTCCTTAGAAGCAAGGATGGCAAGACTTCATCTCACATACTTTGGACATGTTTTCAGGAGGCACAGTCCCTGGAGAAGGACATTAAACTTAGTAAAGTAGGGGGTCAGTGAAAAAGAGGAAGACCCTCAATGAGATGGATTGACACAGTGGCTGCAACAATGGGCTCAAACATAATAACGATTGTGAGGATGGCACAGGACTGGGCAGTGTTTCATTTTGTTGTACGTAGGGTTGCTATGAGTTGGAACTGACTGGACTGCACCTAACAACAATAACATAATTCAGTATGACCTTATCTTAAGTAATTATATTTGCAAATACATTATTTTCAAACAAGATCACATTCTGAGGTTCCCAGTGGGCATGAATTTTGGGAGGACATTATTTAGTCCACTATAACATTTAAGTATTTTTTAAGCATTCAATATTAATGGTATGGCTTACAAACCGTGTATATCTTCAATTGTCATTTTGTCGCCTTTACATACAAAAGATAATTTGGTGGCGTAGGAAATCCTGGGTCACAAACTATCCCTGCTCTTTTTTTAATCTGGGACCCATATTTCATTCTGGAAAGCAGAGAATGGAGTAAAATGTCCACATTCTGCTTGCCTCACAGCCCATTAGCACCCCAGAGTTAGGTCCCTCTTGTCTGGAGGTTACCACCTGCAGTGTTGGATCACAGCCAGAGGACATGTTGCCTTTGTTTTGCCTGTGTTTTACAAAACTAATCTAAGCGTGACATAGAGGACTCCTTGATGTGATGTGCCTGAATGCAAGTCCATCTGCCTTAAAATTAGTGTCAGTTTCTCTCGAATTGTGGCGTTAGATTTCTGTAAATGGCAATTTTCAACAGTAATGGGAGTTTTCATTTTTTTGCACATTTTTTAAGTGAGAAAGTGGGACAGGTTGCATTGAGGGCTTTTAGCCAGATGCGATCTTGGACAAGTCCATCTACGGTTTTTGCATAAGAAAATGGAAACAATCTGTCTATGATTTAGGAACGAACTCTGGCAGCAGTATGAGAATACATTTTAAATCCTCATTAAACATCAGGTATGAAATAAGTTATAATTATTCTGTAAGGTTCCTGCTGTATAAAAATCCTTTTCTTATTTCTCTTAATATTTCTGAAACTTCTTAAGAGTGCCTAGAGACAGAATGTCATCATTATCCAGGGACAGCATATTATTATACTTTTTTTTCCTTAAGGAAGATCTTTTCTGGGTCACCTGCTTCTTCACCAAAGCTCTAAACAATCTAGCATGCTAACCATAGTTTCCTAAGTAGTGAATGTCTTAGTCTGGGTTCTCTAGAGAAGCAAAACCAGTAAAGCATATAAATATATAAATAGAGAAATTTATATCAAGGAAATAGCTCATGCAATTGTAGAGGCTAAAACGTCCCACGTCCACAGATCAGGGTAGAGGCCTCTCCCAGTTCAGTTCAGGTAGCCGCAGAAGCTGGTGGACCCAAGGTTGGCAGGTCAGAGAGGGGCTCCCACTCACAGGCTGTGAAGGTCAGTGAATTCCAAGATCAGCAGACAAGACAATCAGGTTTCTCCTGATTCACGTAGCTGCAGGGGCTGGCGAACCCAAGGACGGCAGGCCAGGGAATGGGACTCTTGTTTGCAGGCTGAGAAGTTTGACGAATTCTGAGATCAACAGGTAAGCTGTTAGCTCAAGTCCCATGAACCGGAGGTGAGACAACAAGAGGCAGCTGCTGAGCCTGGAACAAGCCAAAAACCTTGGCAAGGCGAGCAGGCAGAAGGTAACTGGCAGAAGGCAGAGAGATGAAACTGAGAGGGCGGTGAGCTGCCACGGCCCCGCCTCTGCCAGTACCACTCAGCAGATTCCGTCAAGGGGGTGATCACAACATTATACAACTACTAACACATGAGAATAATGGTCTACCCAAGTTGACATACAATCTTAACCATCACAGTCCACCCCTTGTCAACTTGGCACCTGTACACATCTCCTGAAACCATACATAATCTCTGAATAAAGATGATTACAAAGTCATACTTGCGCCTAACATGATACAACTAACACACATACAATCGAAAACGCACTAGCCCTGTTTACATCTTATATTTTATAAGTGAAGGAAACAAAAATATTAGATGCACACATACGAAACAGAAATACTCATAGCAATTACAGTCCCCATTTCTGCAACTGGTCACGTGGCTGTAACTGGTATTTGGAACTACCTTCTTCCACCGCCCATTCTGTATTCCCTTTGCTCTCAGCAAACACCTTAGCTGGTCATGGTTCTTTGCCTGGTGGGGTGACCCAAACCTTCATTCCTCAAGGGTCTGGGTCATTAGTAATCGTGTTGGAATTAGGTTGCTGTAGTTTTCCATTGACTTTAATCACACGGCACAGTAGTACTAAGAGACACCCTAAGGAATCTCCTGCATTCCAGACATACTCTTGTTTACCTCCATTATGTAATATCAATCTGATTTCCTCTTGGTAATCAGGATCAACCACACCAGCTGATATGATACCTCCCTTCTTTGCCTGTTGATCCAGAGGCATAAGGAGCCCAAAGTGGCCAGGTGGCATTCTTAACTTCCAGTTCAATGGAATCAGTGATGTGTCTCCATGTGGGAGCATTCCACCCTTTGGAAGTAAGACCTCTAGGCCTGCAGAGCATAAAGTCGAGGGGACAGGAAGCAAAAATCTTGGAAGTGGGTCACTAGGGGTAATAGTGAGTGGTGCCACTCCCATTTCCACCCCTTGATTCCTGAACCCGTGAATCCTGGCTATCGGAGAAACAGCACCATATATTAGACCCTGGTTTAAAGCATATACAGCCTCCTGGAGAACATTGCCCCAACCCTGCAAGGTATTGTCACCTAGCTGGCACCGTAATTGTGTCTTTAGAAGGCCATTCCATCGTTCTATCAAGCCAGCTGCTTCAGGATGATGGGGAACATGGTAAGACCAGTGAATTCCATGAGCACGGGCCCACTGCCGCACTTCATTCGCTGTGGAGTCCCTTGATCTGAGGCAATGCTGTGTGGGATACCATGACGGTGGATAAGGCATTCTGTAAGTCCACAGATGGTAGTTTTGGCAGAAGCATTGCGTGCAGGGAAGGCAAATCCATATCCAGAGTAAGTGTCTATTCCTGTAAGGACAAAACGCCGCCCTTTCCATGATGGAAGTGGTCCAATGTAATCAACTTGCCACCAGGTTGCTGGCTGATCACCTCGAGGGATGGTGCCATATTGGGGACTCAGTGTTGGTCTCTGCTGCTGACAGATTAGGCATTCGGCAGTGGCTGTAGTTAAGTCAGCCTTGGTGAGTGGAAGTCCATGCTGCTGGGCTGATGCATAACCTCCATCCCTGCCACCATGGCCACTTTGTTCATGAGCCCATTGAGCAATGACAGGAGTAACTGGGGAAAGAGGATAACCGGTTTCCACAGAACGCGTCATCCTATCCACTTGATTGTTAAAACCATCCTCTACTGAGGTCACCCTTTGGTGAGCATTCACATGAGACAAATATCTTCGCTTCTTTGGCCCATTCATAGATGTCTATCCACATACTTCTTCCCCATAAATCCTTGTCTCCAATTTTCCAATCATATTCCTTCCAAGTCCCTGACCATCCAGCCAAACCATTGGCCACAGCCCATGAATCAGTATATAATCACACATCTGGCCATTTCTCCTTCCAAGTGAAGTGAACAACCAGGTGCACTGCTCAAAGTTCTGCCCATTGAGAGGATTTCCCTTCACCACTGTCATTCAGGGATGTCCCAGAAAGGGGCTGTAGTGCTGCCACAGTCCACTTTCTAGTGGCACCAGCATATCACGTGGAACCATCTGTAAACCAGGCACGAGTTTTCTCTTCCTCAGTCAACTGATCATAAGGAACTCCCCACAAGGCCATAAGTGCAGACTGGGAGACGGAAGGTAATGTGACAGGAGTGGAGACCATGGGCATTTGGGCCACTTCCTCATGCAACTTACTTGTGCCTTTGGGTCCTGCTAGGGCCCGATCTCAAATATACCACTTCCATTTAATGATGGAGTGCTGCTGTGCACGTCCAACTTTATGGCTCTGTGGGTCAGACAACACCCAGTTCATGCTGGGCAGCTTAGGCCTCATGGTGACTTGGTGTCCCATGCCAACCCATGGAGCAAGGGAGCTGAGTGCCGGTGTGCAGGAGGCTTCCTGGAGGAGTGGGGTGCCTCCGGGCACTTACTGGTGGAGCTACAGAGCTTTGGAACACTTGCCCCAGCAGGGCAGATGTGGGCATGAGGCCCGAGGAGCTGAGAGTCCAAGAAACCAGAAAACAAGCTGAAGAGACAAGGGACACAAGAAGCTGAGCTGCCTCAGTCTCAAAAGCTATGGCCATGACCTCCGGGGTTTCAAAGGGTGGAGCCATAGCCTCTGGTGTTTCTAAGGGTGGAGTTGTCACTCTGATGGAGTAGGAGAATGGTGCACCTAAAGCCAAGGGAGCAGAGTTGCTGTCCCAGTGGGCCTGGAAGACGGAGCTGAAGCCCAGGGCCAAGGGGCCTCCACTCAAAATCCAGAGACTGTGGCCAATACCTAGAGTCTGGAGGGCAAGGCTGTTGTGTAAATTGTCTCGGAGAACAGAGGATTATTTTCAAAGCCTTGAGCGCTAATGTAATGTGTTCTGCTGACTTGCTTGGTGCCTGTTATCCCTTCTTTTCCTCTAGTTTCTCCCATTTGTAATGGAAATGTCTAGCTTGTGCCTGTTCTGCCA